>NC_053442.1:33598141-33679968 GCF_007990345.1 Gossypium hirsutum
GAGTGATTTGTCTTACTTCAGGTTTTTTTTCGACTATGGAGTTCCTTGTATTTGAGTTTTTGGGTGAGTCAATAGTGCTGGATTCTGTTCTGTTTTAGAAATCATTTAATTGTACAATGGTTATGATATATTATTTGATTCTGTAGTGAAGAGTGGTTCAATAGTAGTGAAAAACTTAAGAAAACTGTTGATGGGCTAATTCTGATATGGGTGAGTATCGGTCTTATGGAAGGATGTTTGTAGTTTAAGTAATTATATGTCGAAACAGTCGTAGTGAATTGATTTGGTAACATAATGAGTTTGGATGAATTATTATTGATTTGTTATTTATGTGTGAAGTGGTCATATATTATTCTGAAGTATATTGTGTGATTATGCTTTATTTTGTTATTAAGTCAAGGCAGGGACTAGATCCGTAAGGAAAAGTAATTGATAGCGTTGAGTCGTTCGACGACATTTGAGGTAAGTCTTCGAGTAATGACCCTACTTGAATTATATTGAAATGAATAGTCATACTATGACGGATAGTCGAATGTGCTTAGAGACTATCTTATAAGCCATTGAAATCATGCTCTTTGTGTGTGGCTACTGAGCCGAAATTTGAAAGGTTTAATAAATGTTTCGTGTTTGAGCCTTAGTAACGAAGAAATGATATGGATGTGTTATGATTATTGATATATGTGTGCGTGAACATTGGATTATATCCGGGCTAAGACCCGAAGGCAATTATGCGAGTTGATATATCCGGGCTAAGACCCGAAGGCAATTATGCGAGTTGACATATCCGGGCTAAGACCCGAAGGCAATTATGCGAGTTGACATATCCGGGCTGAGACCCGAAGGCAATTATGCGAGTTGATATATCCGGCTATGACCCGAAGGCAATTATGCGGATGATATATCCGGGCTAAGACCGAAGGCAATTATGCGAGTTGATATGTCGGGTTAAGACCGAAGCAAATGTGTTGCGCTGTATTCGGTTAAATACGAAGAACTTGGGTTTGAATGTGAGCGTTTTGTGCTGTAACTAATTTAATAAATATGCTCGACCAACCGAACGATACGGTATGTTTGCATGTGCATTGGAAAAGTCGATTCGTTTTAATAGTATTCGTGTGATCGGCTAACGAATTTTTTTGGCTTTTAGAAGGTTGATACCTTGTATAATATGTTGATGAAGTGTGAAGTAGTATGATTATGAGAATGTGTGTTAATAAAGTGACTTAGTTAGCTATGAGAATGTAATACTGTAGTCAAAGCCGATTTCATTACTTGAGACTTACTAAGCTTAAAATGCTTACCCGGTTGCTTTGGCTCTCTGTTTTATAGATTTTGTTCGTCAGCTATCGGATTCGGATCAGCGAAGTCGAAGTCATCTACACTATCAAAGCTCTTTTGGTACTCTTTTAGTTGAACTCTGGATATGGCATGTATAGGACTACCCCCTGTTGTTTAAGTTCTTATTGTGATGTATGTGTGTAAAGCCATGCGAAAATGGCTCGTAGAAGTGGAGTATGGCATTAGACCATTTGTGTTTATGTATGTATATATGGTTTCACGATGTGACTATGGTTTGAAATGGAAGTTTTGGGCTAATGATCAGCCATTGGAATGGCTAATTATGATCACATGTGGACCTATGTATGGCAAACCCTAGTTGGTCCATGGTAACCACAGAATAGGTAAAGTTTACCTTGAAAACAGATGCTGACAGCAACAGTGGTGTAGATTTGAAAAATCACAAAAATTAGTAGGAGTGGAATTAAATAGTGAATAAATTATGTAATCGAACCTTGATGAACCTACTTTCATATGGAAGTAACGAAACAATCATATGAATAGTACAGTATGAGATATTCGGGTTCTTGTGGAATGGGGCCAGAACAGTTTCTGGATTCTTGTTCCGCCTTTGGAATTCACTATAAATTGACAGAGATAATTAGGGGTCATACCATATATGCATGGTTTCCTCTCTGAGTCTAGTTTCCATAGAAACAAACGGCATCAGTATTGAAGCTCAGTGCAGAGAGATATCCAAGTCGTAATGAGAAGAGGTCAGTGTAGTCGACCCCTGTAACTTGGGAGACTTTGACTAATAAACTGTACTAATTGGCCTGACCAAAAATTCTAGAAAAAAATAAATAGGTGGGGACATGAGTCTAGTTTCGGGGAAAAATCACAAAACTGATTTTCGAGTTGTGAAACTCAGATATGATTTTTGAAGCGACTAGTACTCAGACTGGGCAGTGTCTGGAAAAATTTTTAAAAGTCTGTCAACACCTCGTATTCGACTCCGGTGACGGTCTCGGGTTCGGGGTGTTACAATTGATTGGTATCAGAGCTACGGTTTAGTCGATTCTAGGACTACCGTAATGTGTTGGGTCTAGCTATACATGCCATTTTATGTGATTAATTGATAGTGTGGTGATTTCTGACATTTGCAAATGTGTTTATTTATAGTAATGGATCCCAATCCCGACCGAGCGGTAGCTGATGATCTGAGAGTGTAGCGCCTGCTCCCGCACAACGGACAGCGCCGGTGGACTCTCAACCTAATGCGAGTAACCCGAATGATGAAGCTAGACAAGCTTTCTATAGCGTGATGAATGACTGGTTCAACCAATACATTCGAACTAACACGGATGTTCCACAACCTCCATTCCGACAAACACCACCCCGCACCTACAATACCTCCGGTAACTGACCAAATAAGGTCAAATAAGCCCCAGTTGATAGAATCCGAAAACATGGGGCTACTGAATTTAAAGCTACGGATAGCGACGATGCCGAGCAAGCTGAATTTTGGTTGGACAACACTATCCGGGTACTCGATGAGCTATCTTGTACACCCGATGAATGCCTAAAGTGTGCTATCTCCTTGCTACGTGATTCAGCCTACTATTGGTGGAGTACTCTGACTTCTGTCGTGCCCCGGGAGCAAGTAACTTGGGAGTTTTTCCAAACTGAGTTTCGGAAAAAGTATATCAGTCAGAGATTTGTTGATCAAAACGGAAGGAATTTCTTGAGCTTAAGCAAGGTTCTATGTCAGTTACTGATTACGAGCGAAAATTTGTTAGACTTAGTAGATACGCTCGGGAATGTGTTTCGTCCGAGGCTGTCATGTGTAAACGCTTCGAAGATGGGCTGAATGAAGATATAAAATGTTCGTTGGCATTCTTGAAATACGAGAGTTCGTAGTACTTGTCGAGCGAGCTTGTAAAGCCGAAGAGCTTAGAAAGGAAAAACAAAAAGTTGATGTGGGAACTGGGGAGTTTCGTAAAAGATCCTCGGGAAAGTCTCTTCGACAGGCATCGAAGAAATTTCGAGATGATGTGGGCCGGTCTAGAGGCACTTCGGGCCTTTTTAGACGAGATCGTGATCGACCCCTGTGGGTACACGAGGCACTTCGGTTGCCAGTGTTGGGAACGAACGTCGAGGCTGAACGGAATGTCGACATTGCGGTAAATGGCATTTGGGGAGTTGTAGATTCCATGACCGCTCCTGTTACAAGTGCGGATCAGTGGACCACTTCATTAAAGATTGCCCGAGGCTGTCTGAACAGAATGTAAATCAGAGTGGGAAACCGGGTGCTACCACTGCTCGAGGTAGACCATCTAGAATACGGGCAATGCTAGTGGTGGTCAGAGAGGATCTAGAGATGCTACGACCAGATCCGAGGCTCGTGCACCTGCTAGAGCATATGCTATACGTGCCCGCGAGGATGCTTCTTCGCCTGATGTTATTACCGGTACTTTTACTCTCTTTGATACTAATGTAATTGCTTTGATTGACCCCGGTTCTACTCATTCTTACATATGTGAAACCTTAGCATCCAGTAAGACTTTACCTATTGAGTCTACTGAGTTTGTAATTCGGGTGTCAAATCCCTTGGGTCGTTACGTGCTTGTCGACAAAGTGTGTAAGAAATGTCCTCTAGCAATTCGAGGTTCCTGTTTTCCAGCGGACTTGATGCTTTTGCCGTTTGATGAATTTGATGTTATCCTTGGGTTGGATTGGTTGACCGTGCATGATGCGGTTGTGAATTGCAAAAGCAAGACTATTGATTTGAGGTGTGCAAATAACGAAGTAATCCGAGTTGAGTCTACGGACTTGGATGGGTTGCCAGCTGTAATATCCTCAATGTTGGCCCAGAAATATGTAAGAAAAGGGTGCGAAGCATACCTTGCGTATGTACTGGATGACCAAGAACTAGAAAGGAAACCTGAATCTGTGCCGGTGGTTTGTGAATACCCGGATGTTTTTCCTGAAGAATTGCCGGGTTTACCACCTGTTCGGGAGATAGAGTTTGGTATTGAGCTTGTACCTGGGACTACGCCGATTTCGATAGCTCCGTATCGTATGGCACCAACTGAGTTAAAAGAGTTGAAAGCTCAGCTGCAAGAATTGACGGATAGAGGTTTCGCTCGGCCAAGTTTCTCACCTTGGGGTGCACCAGTATTGTTCGTGAAAAAGAAGGACGGAACCCTGAGGTTGTGCATTGACTATCGTCAACTGAATAAAGTGACGATAAAGAATAAATATCCATTACCGCGTATCGATGATTTGTTTGATCAACTAAAGGGGGCCTCAGTGTTCTCAAAAATAGATTTGAGATCGGGTTATTATCAGTTGCGGATTCGAGATTCAGACGTACCCAAAACTGCTTTCAGAACGAGGTACGGTCACTACGAATTCTTAGTGATGCCGTTTGGGCTCACTAATGCCCCGGCAGTATTTATGGATTTGATGAATCGGATCTTCAGACCATATTTGGATCGGTTCGTAGTTGTGTTCATTGATGACATCTTGGTCTATTCAAGAGATGAGACCTTACATGCTGAGCACCTGAGACTAGTGTTGCAAATTTTACGGGATAAGCAGTTATATGCTAAGTTCAGTAAGTGTGAGTTCTGGTTAAGAGAGGTTAGCTTCTTGGGTCATGTGGTATCCGCATCGGGTATTCGAGTTGACCCGAACAAAATTTCAGCCATACTTGACTAGAAACCTCCGAGAAATGTTACTGAAGTTCGGAGCTTTTTGGGGCTCGCCGGTTATTACCGACGATTTGTGAAGGGTTTCTCGATGATAGCCACACCAATGACGAAGCTACTTCAAAAGGATGTTAGGTTCGAGTGGACGGAGAAATGTCAGAAAAGTTTCGACCAACTGAAAACTCATTTGACTGAAGCTCCAATTTTGGTGCAACCCGAATCAGGTAAAGAGTTTGTCATTTATAGTGACGCATCCCTACTTGGGTTGGGTTGCGTATTGATGCAAGAAGGTCGAGTCGTGGCCTATGCGTCGAGACAATTGAAGCCACACGAGAGGAATTATCCGACCCATGATCTCGAACTAGCTGCCATCGTATTTGCTTTAAAAATATGGCGACATTATCTGTTTGGTGAGAAGTGCCATGTATTTTCAGACCACAAAAGTCTCAAATATTTGATGACTCAACGAGACTTGAATCTGCGACAAAGACGTTGGCTTGAGTTGTTGAAAGATTACGAGCTTGTCATTGATTACCACCCGGGAAAGGCTAACGTGGTTGCGGACGCCTTAAGCCGGAAGTCATTGTTTGCTTTGCGAGCGATGAACGTGCATTTGTCTGTTCTACCAGACAATGTGTTAGTAGCTGAATTAAAAGCTAAACCATTATTGACTCACCAAATTCGTGAAGCTCAGAAAGTCGATGATGAATTGGTTGCAAAACGGGCTAAGTGTTTTCCGAACGAGGGATCAGAGTTTCAAATTGATGACGATGATTGTTTGAGGTTCAGAAATCGGTTGTGTGTTCTAAGGAATTCGGAACTCATTTCGATGATTCTGAACGAAGCCCATTGTAGCCGAATGTCAATTCACCCGGGGAGTACGAAAATGTACAACGATTTGAAACGTCAATTTTGGTGGCATGGTATGAAACGGGACATCTCCGACTTTGTTTCGAGATGTTTAATATGTCAACAAGTGAAAGCGGAACATCAAGTGCCTTCAGGATTACTCCAGCCGATCATGATACCCGAGTGGAAATGGGATCGAATCACAATGGACTTTGTGTCCGGACTGCCCTTGTCAGCAAGTAAGAAGGATGCGATATGGGTTGTTGTTGATAGACTGACTAAGTCGGCTCATTTCATCCCCGTACGTACGGATTTTTCATTGGATAAACTAGCTGAATTGTACGTTTATCAAATTGTGAGATTACACGGGGTACCTGTTTCTATCGTGTCGGATAGAGATCCGAGATTCACCTCACGATTTTGGAAGAAATTGCAAGAAGCTCTGGGTACCAAGCTGCATTTTAGCACTGCTTTTCACCCCCAAACCGATGGTCAATCCGAGCGGATAATTCAGATACTTGAGGATATGTTGAGATGTTGCATCCTCGAGTTCAGTAGTTCATGGGAACGGTACTTACCTTTGATTGAATTCGCTTACAACAATAGTTTTCAATCAAGTATTAAGATGGCACCCTACGAGGCTTTGTACGGTCGTAAATGCCGTACACCATTGTTTTGGACCGAGCTCGGTGAAAGTAAAATTTTCGGAGTTGATTTGATTAAAGATGCCGAGCAGAAAGTAAAGGTAATCCGTGAAAGTCTGAAGGTAGCCACAGATCGTCAAAAGTCGTATGCGGATTTGAAAAGAAAAGACATTGAATATCAGGTTGGAGATAAAGTGTTTCTTAAGGTTTCGCCTTGGAAAAAGGTACTCAGATTCGGCCGTAAGGGCAAATTGAGTCCGAGGTTCATTGGGCCGTATGAAATATCCGAAAGAATTGGTCCAGTGGCATATAGATTGATTTTACCCCCTGAACTTGAAAGGATTCACAATGTTTTTCATGTTTCGATGCTTCGACGTTATAGATCCGATCCGTCACATGTGATTAATCCCTCGGAAGTTGAAATTCAATCTGACTTGAGTTATGAAGAAGAACCGATTCGTATCCTAGCTCGTGAAGTGAAAGAGTTGCGAAACAGAAGGGTTCCGTTAGTTAAGGTGTTATGGCTCAAACACGGGATCGAGGAAGCTACTTGGGAAACTGAGAGCTCGTTGAAAGAACGATACCCAAACCTATTCACCGGTAAGATTTTCGGGGACGAAAATTTCTTAAGTGGGGGAGAGTTGTGACAGCCCAAAACTGACCCTAGTCGGGAAGTGGTTTCGGGACTGCTAAACCGAGTCTTATAAATAATTAAAAGTTATATTCTGTGTTTATGATGTGAGTAAATGCATGTGTGAAAGTTTCATGCATTAATTTGATCATCTTTATGTGAATTTATTAATATGGACTTATATGAAACTTTGTTGGAAAGTGAGAGGTTAATTTTACAATGGTCTAATAGTACATGCATTGAAAGGAGTGGTTTTGCATGTCAATTTACCCATGATAAACATGGTGGCCGGCCAAGGAAGGAATATGCTCCACTAATTCAAAAATTAAAATAATTTTGTATTAACAAATGATTTAATAATTGAAATTAAAGGAAATAAAATATGAGAAGTGGGAGGAGAAACCAAAGTGTTCATCTTTACTTCTCCATTGCCGAAACTAGAAGAAAGAAAGAAGAAAAACTCTTGTTGAATTTCGGCTAAGGTGTTTTGATACAAAAAGGTATGTTTTATGCCACTCTTGAAAATGTATGCATAATTTGGAGGATTGGTTTAAATTTTACTTGAATCTTGGATTGAAATTAGGTTATTTATGAGGGTTGAATTGCGGCCTAGGAACTTAAAATTTTTAGTAGAAGTTTTGATGACATTAGATGGATAGTTAGGTTGGATGTGTTAAATTGTTAATTGTTTTAGCTTGAAAGTTAAGGTTAATATGGTTTATGGGATTGCCGAATCTAATGTAGGGAGAAAGAAAAATATGTATTCGGTTATGCTATTGATTCTTGGGGAGATAATGTTTAATGTATTTTTGTTTATGTTTTATAAAAGCACTAGTAATTGAATTTGAGAAATTTTAACTTGTTGATGGGAGGTGTTGAACGTGATATTCGGATGGGTTTCAAGGAATGACATTAGGGTAGCTAGAGTCTAAGAACTTTCGGTCAAGGACTATTGTGTGAGCAAATTCGGTATAAAGGTTTAAATGTTAATTGCATTGTATTTAATGTTTAAAGAATAGGTAGTAGCTAATTAAAGTTAAGAAGGCTAGAATTTCTTTTAAGGGAGGTGTGACCTTAATATGAACAAAATAGAATCAGCCTTAAGCTTGACTAAATGGTTCGGTTATTATTAGCTTAGAAGAAACCTATATGAAATTGTTGTATTAAGTCATAATATATAATTACATATGAAGGCTAAGTTTAAGTAGTAAGGCCGAATAGGTTATAAATTAATTATAGACGGTTCATATACATAGGAGTATGTATGTATTTGTGTGTGCGGCATTGTTGATAAATGGTGAATTGGTGATAATCTACTTGGGACAGCAGTAGTAAGGTGATTTTCGAAAATCGCCATAATTTGTAGGAGTTGAATTAGAAGCTGAGTGAATTATGTCATTAAAGCTTCAAGGGTCTATTTTCTTACAAAAGAAACTATAGAAACAAAAGAGTTACCGATCTAGAGATATTTGAAGTATTGTGGGGCTGAGTCAAAATGACTGCTGGATTCCCTGTTCTATTTTTAGAAAATCATTATAAATTTTACAAAAATGGTTATAAGATAAAATTTATATGCTTAGACTCCTTAATGAGTCTAGTTTCAAATGAGATTAAATACAACACATTTGGAATTCTGTAAAGTGAGAAATTGGATTCGTAGTGAAGAGTGGTCAGAATAGTCAAACAGTGAAACAGGGGAAACTTTAAGAAAAATCTGGTATTGATTGGCCAAGCCTAAAATTCTGAAAATTTTATGGGTGGAAGATATACGAGTCTATATTCAGGGAAAATTAACGGCAAGTGATTTGGAGTCTAGTAGCTCCAGTTATAAGTAATTTAGTAACTACTGCTCAGGAAAACAGCTCGTAGTGAATATGTGATTTTGTTGTAAACATTAATGAAGGTTTGCCGATGAATTATTTATTGATTAATATAAAGCTTACTATAATCTATGTGTGTGAAAGTCGGATCAATATATATATTATTCTGAAAGTAATACTTGAATAGTCGATTAATGACTATTTTAAATTTTGTTGAACTTAAGCTCAAGAGCAAGGGGGAACTAGATCCGATAAAGGGAAGGAAAAAGTAATTGAATAGCCGTTGAAGTCGTTCGACGACATTTGAGGTAAGTCTTCGAGTAATGACCCTACTTGAATTATATTGAAATGAATAGTCATACTATGACGGATAGTCGAATGTGCTTAGAGACTATCTTATAAAGCCAATTGAAATCATGCTCTTTGTGTGTGGCTACTGAGCCGAAATTTGAAAGGTTTAATAAATGTTTCGTGTTTGAGCCTTAGTAACGAAGAAATGATATGGATGTGTTATGATTATTGATATATGTGTGCGTGAACATTGGATTATATCCGGGCTAAGACCCGAAGGCAATTATGCGAGTTGATATATCCGGGCTAAGACCCGAAGGCAATTATGCGAGTTGATATATCCGGGCTAAGACCCGAAGGCAATTATGCGAGTTGACATATCCGGGCTGAGACCCGAAGGCAATTATGCGAGTTGATATATCCGGGCTATGACCCGAAGGCAATTATGCGGGATGATATATCCGGGCTAAGACCCGAAGGCAATTATGCGAGTTGATATGTCCGGGTTAAGACCCGAAGGCAAATGTGTTTGCGGCTGTATTCGGTTAAATACCGAAGAAACTTGGGTTTGAATGTGAGCGTTTTGTGCTGTAACTAATTTAATAAATATGCTCGACCAACCCGAACGATACGGTATGTTTGCATGTGCATTGGAAAAGTCGATTCGTTTTAAATAGTATTCGTGTGATCGGCTAACGAATTTTTTTGGCTTTTAGAAAGGTTGATACCTTGTGTAAATATGTTGATGAAGTGTGAAGTAAGTATGATTATGAGAATGTGTGTTAATAAAGTGACTTAGTTAGCTATGAGAATGTAATACTGTAGTCAAAGCCGATTTCATTACTTGAGACTTACTAAGCTTAAAATGCTTACCCGGTTGCTTTGGCTCTCTGTTTTATAGATTTTGTTCGTCAGCTATCGGATTCGGGATCAGCGAAGTCGAAGTCATCTACACTATCAAAGCTCTTTTGGTACTCTTTTAGTTGAACTCTGGATATGGCATGTATAGGACTACCCCATGTTGTTTAAGTTCTTATTGTGATGTATGTGTGTAAAGCCATGCGAAAATGGCTCGTAGAAGTGGAGTATGGCATTAGACCATTTGTGTTTATGTATGTATATATGGTTTCACGATGTGACTATGGTTTGAAATGGAAGTGTTGGGCTAATGATCAGCCATTGGAATGGCTAATTATGATCACATGTGGACCTATGTATGGCAAAACCCTAGTTGGTCCATGGTAACCACAGAATAGGTAAAGTTTACCTTGAAAACAGATGCTGACAGCAACAGTGGTGTAGATTTGAAAAATCACAACAATTAGTAGGAGTGGAATTAAATAGTGAATAAATTATGTAATCGAACCTTGATGAACCTACTTTCATATGGAAGTAACGAAACAATCATATGAATAGTACAGTATGAGATATTCGGGTTCTTGTGGAATGGGGCCAGAACAGTTTCTGGATTCTCTGTTCCGCCTTTGGAAATTCACTATAAATTGACCAGAGATAATTAGGGGTCATACCATATATGCATGGTTTCCTCTCTGAGTCTAGTTTCCATAGAAACAAACGGCATCAGTATTGAAGCTCAGTGCAGAGAGATATCCAGGTCGTAATGAGAAGAGGTCAGTGTAGTCGACCCCTGTAACTTGGGAGACTTTGACTAATAAACTGTACTAATTGGCCTGACCAAAAATTCTAGAAAAAAATACATAGGTGGGGACATGAGTCTAGTTTCGGGGAAAAATCACAAAACTGATTTTCGAGTTGTGAAACTCAAGATATGATTTTTGAAGCGACTAGTACTCAGACTGGGCAGTGTCTGGAAAAATTTTTAAAAGTCTGTCAACACCTCGTATTCGACTCCGGTGACGGTCTCGGGTTCGGGGTGTTACACTAAGTCAATTCTAGAGACTTAAACTTTCATGCTTGCCTAACTTTCCTAAGGAACTAAAATTTTATGGTATGATTTACACACTTTATTAAGAGTACATTTGTGTCATACTTCAGCTAGCAACAATTATTGGAATAATTGAACTTTATTCATACTAAAGTTTAGCATACTTAACAAAATTTCAACTTTTTCGGTCCCCCTACTTAAGATGAACAATGTCCTCATTGTTAGAAGTGAATAGATAATATACACCAGGTAAGACTCTAGAAAAGAGGAGGTGAGTCAAATTAACTACTTAAGTAGCAAGCTTTCTTTAGATCCAATCCTAAACATGTATTTATCTATTACCACACTTTGTACTTTGCAAAATGTTCATTTTTATTTATAATTTCCACCTCTTATTTTATTATGCGAAAAATAAAATCCTAATAGAACCTAATCCTAAAACATTAAATAACCTAGGAAAGAAAATGAAATAAAGTAAATATCCCTCCTTTTTATTTGTTTGCAGATCCCTCAGAATTTGACTCATCGTTTTCCTTCCTCGACATTGGATTTCATGGTTCGAGTATAAAGTCTAGAAATTCAGGCACAAAAACAAATGGGTTATGAAATATATATTTAAATGCATCTTTGATTGAGTCATCCCTTATTTTTTAGTATCTCCAGTAATCTTATTGCTGTAACTACATGTGTTGCAGCATAGCTATTATACCAAACTGTTCACTTCGTGAAATGGTGCTAGATAAATGGACTCTTAGTGTCGAATTTAGGAAATCTGTTAAGGGTGGTTTTACTTTTGGACAAGTGGGTGAGTAGCTGAGGGTAAGGTTTAGAGTTGAAGAGGGTGGCAGTTTTAAGGATAGTTTAGGTGCGGTAGTTGGTGACTTCGAATGGATATGTCTAGCGTGGTGAATCAGAGAGTTAAGGGCTGCAACATTAAACGGATAAGTGAGATGCACTATTGGGCTACTTGGGAGTGGCGGTGGAGCAAGGTAAGGGCTATAGGTTTGTGTAGAAAAGGGTTGAATATTTCCCTTCTTAGTAGTGTCTTAAGCCCAATGGCAGCTCCTTTTTGGATCCTAAGCTCCTGTACCGAAAATAAACTTAAAAAACTCAAAGAAATTAGTGCTTGGGTTAAAAGTTGATCCTTTATTTAACAAAAGAAATACTTAAATTCTTTGGGCTACTTAGAATTTTTTTTTTTGAAAAATTACATTAAATTAAACTCTCAGGAAAGACTCGAGGGGTCACGGATGGTCCCCCTTAAGTCCCAATCTCTTAGACATAGTTTTAATTAATGTAATGAACCAAAGAAAATTTTATCTAAGTCTATCATTTTATTCAAATGAAAAAAAATTAAAATATAAAATAACGATAGAGAAAATGAATAGAACTCCCACCATTTTATTTAGGATCGTTATTAACCATAGTGATGTCAAATGGCCATTTGTCATACCAACCATAACCATTTAGGAAAAAATCATATTCTTTCCCATCAAATCTATCCAACATCTTATTAGGGAAAGAAAACCTGGAATGATCTTTCCTGGTGGCCTTGTTTAACTTTTTGTAATTCCTACAAATCCTCCAACCCTTGAATCGAATATCTGCTATAATCCATCCGACACCCTTTTTGTGCTTTTCCAAAACAAAAAATGACTCTTCTTCTTGATTCTTGGTGAACTCAACTCAAATCATGATAGGTAAAAATGGAGATAAACCCAAATAATCATATTTCAAATGAAGAGGCAATGTCTTCTGTTCCAATTAGACTGGCTCTTCAACACTTTTGGTTGTGTGTACTCCCGAGATAATAACTCTAATGATTCCAATGGAACTTCCTGTGTGAATCCCTTCGGTTTAGCTTCTAACAAAGCCAAACATTCCTCGTCTTTATCATCATTTAGCGAATCCGCTATTAGAATACATTCTAACAGATCATCTACAGCATTGAGCTCCAGCTCTATAGAAGCTAGCGATTCCATCTTCGAAATAGTACAACAGACTTCAACTACATCTGGGGATTTAGCAGCATCGAAGTCATTAAAAGTCACCTCTTCATCAAATATTTCTTTCAACTGAGTATCATTTTGCTACTTCTGGAATCGTTGAGTATATGGCAGTGGTGGAATCTTAGCTTTAACCAGACAACTCATCTATGGAAATTTTTCTATATCTGACAAGGGTGTTAGGTAATCACAACTAACAGGATTAGAGTTTACCTCATCAAGGATCACCGTATCTGACTTTTGTGGAATAGGAGTTTCAACACTCAGTTGAACTTCCTCTTTGCCTTGAGCTACAATAGGCTTATCTTCAACCTCGACAACTTTGGGTTCCCATGTCTTCCCACTTTGTAAAGTGTCGATTTTCCAATGCTCTTTGCCCATGCTTCTCAGATTTTTTGTATCACTTGGCCAAATACCTTGGGGCTTATTTCGAAGTTCTTTGGTTAGCTAACCCATTTGATTCTCTAGATTTCTTAAAGTGGTATCATTCTTCGCTATGTATTCCTTCAGCAGATTCTCAATATCACTTGAAGATTCAGTAGGTGGGGGTTGTTGGACTTGTTGAGAATATTCCAACATATAATTTGGTCGAAATGGCATAACAGAGTCGCTATGGTCCACCCATTGGTTACTTCATGGAGAAATTGAATGATTATGCCATGAACAATTGTAAAAATTTGATTTCAGACCATTCTAATTCTGATTTCCCATGTAATAATTTGACTCTTGTTTCAATGGGCAAGTTTCAAAGAAATGGCCATCTCCACACTATGCACAAGAAATATTCTCGAACTGGTTCAGCTTCTGACCTGACAGATTACCATTGAAACCACTAACAATTATGTTTTTAAGCATAGAAGACATAGAGGATACTTGGGCTGCCAAAGAAGCAAGTGTGTCCGCTTCATGTACCTCTGCTCCTCATCTTTTTGAGGCTATTCGGTTGGTTGGCCACTGATAGTTATTGTTGGAAATTCTTTCAATAATCTCGTAATCATCGTTATAAGACTTAGAAAGAAGGGCTCCATTTGCCGAAACATCCACCATCATTCTAGTATGAATATTGAGACCAATATAGAAAGTTTAGATTTGAACGTAGCAAGGAATGCCATGATGAGGGCACTTTCATATTAACTCATTAAACTGCTCCCATGCCTCATATAAAGATTCTTCATCAAGTTGCTAAAAGGAAATGATTTCATTTTGGATCCTGGCGGTTAAAGATGGAGGGAAATATTTCATTAAGAAACGTTCAACCAACTCTTGGCATGTAGTTATGGAATCGAACGGTAGGGAGTTCAACCATGCTTGTGCTCTATCTCTTAAGGAGTATGGAAATAATCTCAGTCTCAAGGCATCCTCAGTCACCCCGACAAGTTTAAATAAGTCACTCACTTCCATGAATAGCCGAAGATGAAGATGTGGATCTTCAGTAGTAATCCCACTAAATTGACACATATTTTGCAACATTTGGAACATGATCGGCTTCAGCTCAAATTGTTATGCCTCGATTTCGGGTCTCCTAATACTCGGATTGAGCCTGTGCAATAGAGGAATGGCATATTGTTGAATGGCACAGTTTCTATCATCGACAATATTAATCGGATTATGAGTATTATAAGCGAATATTCCTCTTGGATTTTGGTTTGGATTTTCAAAAAACATATATGCAGTCCTTCTTTGGTTCGCTTGTTTTCTCCTTTGTCAGAAAGTTCTTTCAATTTTAGGGTCTATGGGGAGTAAGTCAATAATTTGATCAATACTCAAAAACACCTTAAACAAATATAAAAAAATGGAATTAAAATTTAACAAAAAAAATAGACCAAAATGCAAAATTAACAATTTCACAATTTAAAACAGTCCCCGTCAACGGCACCAAAAACTTGGAACGACAGAAATGTGCAAGTGTACACAATCGCAACAAGTAATAAAGTGACAAGTAAATGTCAAGTTATTGTACCCACAGGTACTGTGAAAAGAATTATTTATGAATGCAATTTTAAGATCACTTTGGTGAAGAAAAATATTTTGATTTGAGGAGGTGATTAAAAACTAGGATTTTAACTAATTAAAATAAAATAAATAAAATAAAAGTTCCAATGAACTATTTCAAAAGATGATTTTAATCAAGATGACATAATTGTGCTAGATTAATTACATTTCTTAACTTAGAATTATTAAACTAATGTTCATGTCGTTACGAATAAATTTACGGGAACTCGGTAATTTGCTGACTTATGAACATACTTACCTACCAAAATCCATTTATCTCTTGACTATATCTCTATGTCAATTCAACCGATTAAACAAGTTTTATTAAGAAAATGTATTAATGCACATACATACTTATGAAATTAAAATAATCTCTTGTACATATCTCTATGCCAATTCAAACAATTAATTCAATCTCATAAGCACATAAAAGATTACGTGAGGTAACAATGTATTTCTACCTTCAAACAATTTAATCACAATAATCTTGCAAGTTATGCAAGGCTAATGTATCGTTAGATACCGTTGCTAATTTAACCCTCAACTACCTTAGATGATTAAACATGCACTGATTAAGTATTGTGTCAATTAATTACAATTTCAATCCGTTTAAATAATTAATTCATTAGTTACCTTACAATTGTAATGCAAGAATAACCTAGTTATGGTTTTACTTAATCAAACATCTTACCGAGGCATATAACAACACAAACACAATTTTAATAACTCAATTAAAAGAAATGCAATCAACCTAGCACAAATTAAATTTAATTCATATTAATTAAATTAAACATATCAACATCACCAATATTCATAGACATATTCATAACAACAACAATAAAATTAAAAGGATAAGGAACAAGAATCAAATCCGGTGTTTCTCCGAGGCTTGACTAGTTTGCTTCGCTCCTCCTTCTCCGCTTGTTCTTGTTGAACCGTGGCTTCCACGAACACTTGAATGCTGCTCCAAATGGTGGTTGAATGAATTTCTTGCAAGGGGTGAAACTGGCAAGGGAATGGGGAAGAAAATAAAGAACAACGAAGAGGGAAAAGTGAGAGAGAAGTGAAGAATGAATGGTTTATAGATGTGTTTGAAGTGAGAAGCCAAAGGGGTATTTATAGGTTGAGAAGGCTGCTAAAAATAGCCAAAATCAGTAGCCAAAGTCTCCCCCATGGCCGGCCACACATGTGGCATGTTTGAAGATTTCAAACATGTTATTTTTAGGTAGGGGCAAATCTTGAAAGGCATGAATAGTAGAGGGGTTTGAATGCAAATTATAGGAGTCTTCAAGGGCCATTTTGGAAGCCAAATAATCAGCCAAACAAGCTGATTAGGTCAGAATGTGGGATGATTTTGGGCTGCCCAGTGCTCAGTTGGATCGATTTTCTCGGTTCAACTCAACTGGGCCACTTTTCATAATTAATTAATAATAATTTATTTAACCCAAAATAAATTGGATTAACTTTTAAAATTAATTATATTATGAATTAATATTCATAATTTGATATTGTCTTCAGCTGAAAAATTAATTTGCCTCGATGCTTCAAAAATCACTTCTCGATTTTATGCTTCTAACAGTGTTTATCGAGCCAATTTTCGCCCTATGTGAAAATCTGTCAAAAATGATCAAAATCAATCAAAATTTACTATAAAATTAATTAAAATTTAACATGTTAATCATTTAAGTACAATTTAATTATTTTATAATTATTATCTTTTTTCGACAAGAATTTTATCAAAACTACATGAATTTGAGTTAAAAAGGGCATGAAAAAGTGTTCATATTTTTGTGTTTCAAACTAACCACCAAAGTGTGCCAAAACAGATAACCTTCAAACTATTTGCCTTTCTCTTGGATTCACCAGATTTGGGATGTTACAAATGTGATCCATGAATTATTTTATTCATCAATCTATTCAAAAAAATTACAAGTTTATAAACGAATATGCTACACTTAGAGTACTAAATCCAACACATATAACCACAAGCACATAGCATATTCATTCACTTGGAAAGCGAGAAACAACTCCATTATAAGTATAACAAGACCAATTTTGCAAGTGACAATATCTCACTAAAGGTATACAAATACTTATCATCAAACACATATATCAACATGCTCAAAAGTAAACCTCTCCATCATATGTATCAAAATTACAACTTGGTCCTTACTAAGGACCAATTTAAGGGTTAGGTACATGACAATTGTAACTAACACGCAAAAATGTACAAACTTTTTGAGTCAAGAGTTGGTTCTGGATGCTGCCAAACACTTTGAAAGTTTGAGATCTATGGTATTGGTGTATGGAAATAAACAAATTGTATGCTGAGTAATAGGGCTCACTGGTGCTAACATGATTTGAATCAATAATTCAAATAGAAACAAGATAATTAAGACAATCAACTTGTGATCTAATTTTATCTAGTATCAATTTTACATTCCATATCTCATGTGCACAATCTTATACCACATTTCATTTTGCATGTCATATATAAACATATAATCTCATTTATCATCATATCACAACTACGTATGAACCATAGCATATCATCAAGTAAATTTCTTTTTCTCATTTCCATCACAAATTTATTGATTTGTTTTGTATCCATATCAACCCTCAGGGCTCGTTTTAGTTGGTTCGCATGATCTTTCACATGCCATCTTTTGTTACTTTGTTAATATCTACAGAAAGTTGAAAGAAAATAGAATATGTATAGAATGATTTTTGTATTGTTATATTTTTTAACCAGTACATCAATAGTATTTATAAAATGTGTATGAGTAACTGCTGCTAACAATTTCACTTAATAGCATAACTTCTTTGTATAACAAACTAACAACTAATTGACTAATAGAGTCAGTATCTATACTCTAACATTCACTCATCTTCACGACAAGCAAAACTCGAACAAGACTGTGAAATTTAGCAAAGGGCAAAATATATAGTGGCTTGGTAAGAATGTCGGCAACCTAATCACAAGCAGGCACCTCATCAACAACAACAGAACCATCAGCTACCTTTTCGCGGACAAAGAATAGGTCAAGCTCAACATGCTTGAACTTAGATGTAAGACGGGATTAGCAGCAACTGCTACGGCACTAGACTTGTCACACCAAATAGTAGGTGGATCATTAGAGAAAAGTTGTAATTCCTTTAGTAAAGAGACTAACCAAGTAATATCACTGGTAGCCGCAGCGAGACTCTGATATTCTACCTCAATCGTAGAACACGAAAAAGCTTGTTGTTTCTTAGAACACTAGGAGATGGTTGTGTGCCTATATACAAACAGTAGCCCGTTGTAGACCGGCGATCATCAAAATCCAGCCCGCAGTTGGCATCGGAATAACTGACTAAAGAAAGCTTATCAGATGGATGGAAGACTATCTCATAATCAAGAGTGCCACTTAAATACCGCAAGATTCATTTTAATGAAACCAAATGTACAGTTGTAGGCGCATACATGAACTGACATATACGATTTACCACGTATGCAATATCAGGTCGAGTCAGGACCACATACTGGAATGCACCAGCTAGACTCCTATATTCAGTAGGATCACTAAGACGATCCTCATCATCTTCAGACAAGACAGACGATTTGATCATCAAAGTGTGAGCACTCTTTGCATTAGTCATGGAACTCCTGTTAAGCAGATCGTGGATGTACTTTTGTTGGCAGAGATGAAGACACTCGGTGGACGAACGAGTAACCTCAATCCCTAGAAAATAATAAAGATCACCCATGTCTTTAAGGGAAAACTCATGATGCAACTGCTGAACAAAATTACTTATACAGTTAGGCATACTCCCAGTAATGATAATATCATCCACATAAACGAGAACATAAAAAGTGGAGCCAGGCGTAACCCGAACAAACAGAGATGCATCAAACTTTGATAGGAGAAAACTAACCGAAATGAGAAAACATTTCAATTTATCAAACCAGCCACGTGGAGCTTGACATAGCCCATACAAAGCTTTCTTCAAATGACAAACCAAAGATTCGCCATTCAGACCACACTGAACATATCCTGGACGTTGTTGTATAAACACTTCATCAGCAAGATTGCCATTTAAAAACGCATTATTCACATCGACCTGACAAAGCTGCCAACCCTTGGAAACAACAACAGACAATATGGTTTGAATAGTAGCAGGTTTTACTACTGGACTAAATGTTTCCTTGAAATGACACTCGGGTACCTGAGAATAACCTTTCACCACCAACCAACCCTTACAACGAGCAACAGTCCCATCAGGATTTTACTTTACTTTGAAAAGCCATTTACATCTGATCACCTTTTGACCATTTGGTAACGGAACAAGTTCTCGAATGGAATTATTAATCACGGCATCATACTCAACTTGTGCTACTGCATGCCACTCCGCAGTAGAAAAAACCTCCTCAATTGTGTGTGGTTCATAATAGACAGGTTCAACAAACATGGTCTTGGGTTTAAAAATGCCGGTCTTAGACCGAGTAACCAGTGGATAAGTATTCCCCATTGGTAGAGAAGAAGACTGAATATTGGAAGTAATTGTGGTTGGACTGGGAAAACTGTCTCTTGTGGGAGAAAAAGAGAGATGATGTGGCCCACGATCAGAGCCCAAATCAACCTGTGGAACTTCCGAGGCAGAGGGCGTGGGACAGAAGCCAGGAGTAGGAGATGATGACTCAGCATATTGAGCGGACGAGGACTTCGTGAGGTGACAAGGCAGAGGCTAAATAATAGGAACATATGTTGAGACACACTTACATGACTGAGATGCTAAACTCTTAGTAGACACAGGGAACAGAAACCTTTGTTCATCAAACACAAGGTGAAGAATAAGTTAAAAATGTTAGAAATAAATCAAATTGGAAATAAATAATTTCATGAAAAAAATGACTATGGCAACAGTTGACAATCCCCGGCAACGGCACCAAAAACTTGTAACGCATAGGTTTGTGCAAGTGTACATAGTCGTTATCAAGTAATAAGTAAGTATCGAGTTATCGTCTCCACAGGGATTGTACTTGTGCTAAATCACTTAATTTGTAAAATTATATTAACAATTTGGTAAAATAAAAACACAATATAGTTGAGAAGTGGTGATTAAAATATATTAAACTAAATGAAATTATTCCTAATGCAAATTATCCTAAGTACGCAAACTATGTGAATGAAATAGATTTTACTAAAATTAAACACAATTTACAACAATTATAACATAAATAAACTAGGACAATTACTTTAATTAAACTCAATTTATTATCAACATGCTTAATAACACTCGAAAAAACATTCCATGGCAGCTCGATCTTTCATGAGTTTGGAAACCACATTAGGTCCTTTTGGAATCCTTTACTTAGTAAATACGCATTTTACTGATCCTTATTTACTAAGGGTTTCTTAGCATTCATTTGAGATAACAGAGACATGTTAGGCTTGAAACAATTTAATCACACAAATCTAAAAACTATGCAAATAACAGAGCTTGGTTAGAGTTGTTATGCAACCTACAATTTAATCGGGTTAGGATCTAAATTGAGCATGCACATTTCAATTATGCATCCATTAGCCGTCGTCTGGTTAGGATCGCTCAGCTAATTCAGGTTCATTTTATTCACGTATGAACGAAATACAGACTTGATTTTAATTGAAAACATGATTGATTGAGGCACAAACATTATAAGCATGAATCAAATAAATATTATTTAATCAAAGCAATCATCCTAGCTTAAATAAAATTAAGCTAACATTTTTGTAAACAATAACAAAGAACACATGGCAATCATCGTTAAATTAAATTAAAGAAAAGAAAGATTAAACCCAATTCAGAGTGGTTGTCACCCAAGACTCTGACGACGAGATTCCTTCGTTCCTTTGCTTTGCTCCTTTGCTGATGTTCTCCAAGGTGGCCGACCAAGGGTTCTTCCAGAGGCTTAATTGCTAAAATCTCTATGAAGAGATGATGTTAGGCTTGGGAATGGAAAAGGCTAAGAGAGAATGATGCTTAAAGGATGATTGAAGAATGATTGTGGGATGCTTGAAGAATGAATGAGAGGGTCTTATTTATAGGTGAGGAGGAGGGGATAGTTTACTAAAAATAGGAGTTTTCATCCTTTGAAGAATCTTCCATGGGTGGTCGGCCATAAATCAAGCAAAATAAGCTGATTTTCCTTGATTTTTGGTCCATTTGAGTGCCACAACAACTCAGGACTGAGACTCGGTCAAGTGCAAATCTTTTGGTAAATCTCTAATTTTTTCAACTCTCAAGGACCTTGTGCAATTAAACCAAATAGTGGTTTATGGACAGCCATGTGCAGTCAAATTTTGGGTTGACTTGGTCTCTAATTTGGAAGGTTTCGAATCCGAAAAAGCCATCAGACCTGTCCAGAATAAATCAACAAGTTAGAGGACCAAAGAATAAAATTTATCCAATTTAATTAATTAATTAAAACCCAAATTTATTAATGAAATATTTAAAAATGAATTATTAAATATAATTTTATATTTTATTATTTAATTTAGTCATACATGACCTACTTTATGTCTTAAAAAATATAATATATTCAAATTATATAAAATAAGCCATTTATTGCATGAAAACTATATAATAATGCATAAAATCACATTTTAATAATTTCTATGTCCTAATTTCATATTTTCACATATTTCATTAATTTATTAAACAATTACTTAGTTTTGACAACGAATTTAAGTAAAAAGGTGATCATTTACATAGGAAAAATCTTAACCTTTAACTTTGTCTTGGTTTTCTCGTAATACAACCTTTTCCTTTTCCTTTAAGTGAACCTTTGGAACACCCCCAAACTTATTTTGGACTTAAGCTCATACATATTTCCTTTTTGGAGACTGAGCAAACTTTTCTTCACTTTTTTTTTAAGCATGAGCACATACATCTTTATGAAAATTTCCTCAAATGTTGATTCACAGGACAACTTTAGTTAAGATAGGTGCACAAGATTAGGATAATTTTAAAAAAAATGGTAACTAGCTTATAATGTAGGTTTATTGCAAAAACAGGTCTTTAAGCTCAAAATTACAGTTTCAAGGGTCTAATCTCATAGGGTTGGCTCGAAAAGGCTCAAACGATCCAAAGAAATAGTGCCTATATCATTTTAGATTTTTATGTCCCCTAGGATTTCGCCTCAAGAAAGTTACTAAGTCAATTCTAAAGATATAAACCTTCATGCATGTCTAATCTCAAAAGAAACTAAGTTTTCATGGCAAACATTACTAAGGCTAAGATCATACAAGCATTCCATTCTTCATGATAACATACTTTCACTTAGACAAAATCATCATTCATACTTGCATACAAACAATCTCAGTAACAAGAATATCTCTAAACATTCATTTATTAAAACATACTTATGAAATAAATGATTAAAACATATTAAAACATACTTATGAAAGAAATGATTAAAATATACTTGAAAAAAATTTAAAAGTTTGAGCAATTTATTTGCCTTACCTCCCTTTTAAAAAGAAGCAATGTACAAAGTAATGAATGAAAACTGAGCAGCAGGTAGGGTTGTAAAGAAAGAGGGGTGAGTCATTAAGACTGTTTAAATACCAAGTCTTCCCAATAACCCAATCCTAGACATGTTCATTCTCATTACCACGTCACTTAGTCTTTATTCTTTTTAAAGAAGTGTTAAGTTGTTCATGCTTGCTATGTTTTATTTTGCAGAAATTAAATCCTAATTACGAAAGAAATAAATTCCTAAAGACCTAGAAATAATTAAATAAATAACAGGACAAGAATCCCCCCTTTTATTTTTCTGACTCATTCCCCTTGTCTTCTTTAGCTCCGTCTCCACTTGCATCGTCAGTATTTTCCGTCATGTCTCAAAGATAGCATTTGGGAACTCAGGAACAAAATTACTAGAGATATTCTTAAAGGTATTTTGAATTGAATCATCTCTAATTTTTGCATATTTCTAGTAAGTTTGTTATTGATTGTGCATGAACTTGCACATATCCATCAAAATTGACTACTCTGATTTCCTTGAAGTACTTGCAGAAGTCGGCATAGGAGTTGTATATTCAGGTTCAACACTTAGCTTGACTGGTTCTGTAATACCTCGAAAATTACTACAGTAAGAAAGTAGGTATCCTTGATAGTAAAATAAGAAAATAAAGTAACAAAACGGGAAATTTTGAGTTATGGAAACATTAGGAATTATATTATGACATATTAATTCAAGAAAGGATTAAATAGCAAAAGTGAGAAAAGTTTTGTTGCCCAAGAATAAATACTCAAAATTTGAGGAATTAAAGTGTACATACGAAAAAGTTGAAGGACCAATAGTGTAAATATTTTAAGGGCGGAATAATCTAGAAACTAAGGAAAATGGATGAATTAGGACCAAATTGAAAAGATAAAGAATTTTGAGGGACTAAATCACAATTTTACCAAATTAAGTGATAACTCAATGATGAAATTTTTAAAGATTATAAAGGTCAAAATGGTCAATTAAAAGATAGAGAAATCTAGAAGATAATGATGATGTTGGAGATATTTTATATTAATTAATTAATTAATTATTAGTTTATTAATATTTTAATTTGATTTTTAAATGATATTTTATTATTTTATTAGTATTTTATTTAGTATATATAAGAAAATGAAGATGAAGAATCATCCATTCCACCATATTTCCATGAAACTAACGTGATAAGAGAGGAGAAGAAAGAAAGTTTTGCTTTCTTTACAATTTAGTCCTTCCACCAAAAATTTACCATTTTTACCTAGAAATCAAAAGAATTTCCATAGCTTTCAAGAGAGAAGAATAACATGGAGACAATGGGGAGCTAGAATATCAAGTTAGATTTAGGAAATAGAAACTGGAGGAGAGAGAAAATCAAGTTAAAGATTGAAATCAATAGCACAAGGTAAGAACATCAAGATTTCAATATAGTTTTAAGTTTGATATTATTGAAAAAGCATGGAAATAATGTTATAGTAGAGTTTTCTTATATAAAGTCTTATGTTCTTGATATATTAGTGAAGAGAAATAAGTGAAAGTGATGGGAAATATTATAGAGAAAGGGAACAAGGGAGTTATACACCTAATAATCAACATTTTGCACTAAAACAGTTTTGGACAGCAGCAGTAGGTTAACTTCGAAAAATCACCATAAATTGTGGAAATAGAATTAGAGTATGAATAAAATATTTAAATAAATCTTCTTGAGTCTAGTTTCTCATAAAAAAAACGGTGTAAGCAATGGAATTGTAAATCATGAGATATAATAAATTTTGTAAGATTAGGTCAGAATGAATTCGGGTTCCCCTATTCTGACTTGGAAAAATAATTAAAAATTGTAAAAAAATAATTATGGGTTATAATTTATATGATTAAAATATTTAATTAGTATATTTTCAATATAAAAAAATGGGAACATCATCCGAATTCTGTACGAAGAGATAATTAATTTTTAGTGAAGAGGGGTCGGAACTGTCAAATAGTGAAATAGGGGAAACTCTAAAGAATAAACTGTACTTATTGACTAAACCAAAAATTCTAAAAATTTTATGGTAAGAATATATTTGAGTCTAGTTTCAAATAAAATTTTCGGATCTCAATTCGGAGTTCTGTAGATTAATATATAATTAATTTAGTGACCATGACTCAAGTGAACAGCTTGTTATGAGTAAACAAGTTAATAGTGGTATTATGTATATATCAAGGATGTGGAATGAAGTGGAGGAGGAGGAAAAATATATGTGAATATTCAGCTAATATGATTTTATTTTAAAATAGCTAATTTACATGTTTTAGGTTCAGGGACTAAATTGAATAAAAGTAAAATTTTAAGGGTAATTTTGTAAAAATATAAAAAAGTGACCAAATTGCATGAAATGAATTGTTTTATTATTTAAATTAATAAATTGAATGAAATATTGATTTATATCAAGATTGGGTGGAAATTCGAGAAAAATAGAAAATTACCAAAATGTCCCTAAATTTTGGTATTTCTGCAATTTAGCCTGGTAAGTTCGTGTAACTTGAATTTTATTCTTAGATGATTGAAATATATATATTGGATCGAGAAATTGATTTGAATTGTGATGAGAAATTGTGAATTGAATGGAATGGAAATGAAGCTTTGAATTACATGAGTAAATATCGGGTCTCGTAGGCCCTATTTGTTATGAATATAATATTTCGAGGATATGTTGTAAAAAATTATAAAAGCACGTTAAAAATTTGAAAGTTTTAATTCAGATGAAATTTTGTAACTCGGTTTAATACGTATGCAAACGTATGTCTTCTAGTAATGCCTCGTACCCTATTTCGGCGTTGAATACGGGTAAAGGGTGCTACAATGTGACATCGCCAGATTCGGTCATAACGTTTAGACCGGGTTTAGGGTGTTATAGGTTCTTCTTCTGGCTCAACCCTTGATTCAGGAATGTTCGGTTCCTTATCAGATTCTTCCTCTTCAGTGTCTATAACTGAATTAGCTTCAGTTTCAGTTCCATCTGTTGACTCCTCTATATCTGACTCAGTTGGCTCTTCTTGCTCACCTTGATTCAGCTCATGCACCGTCTTTACTAATCTTTCAAGATCATAATTTGTAATGCATCCTTGAACATATCACCACTTCAAATTTGCTTGTGTTTTAACACGGGCCCTGAAGCAAAGTGAAGTGATTAATGATGGGAAATAAGCACTTCCTGCCTTCTTTTTAGCACAATCGTGAATCTCCTTGAGGATAATTTTCCCAACATTAATGGACTTTTCTATCAAAATTGCGTATAACAAAAGCATCCGTTCCATCGAGATGATGGAACTATGTGAGATAGGCATAAAACTGTAGCGAACAAAATAAAATCGTACCTTTGCTACTGGTTTTAAGTATTCTCTTCGACAAGAATGACTCCTATAGTTTCTTATAATCCATTGGGATCTCGGATTTGTCACAACATCAAGAAATTGTTGAAGAAAATCCCAATTGATATTGTTCATCATTGGGTAGTACTCATCTTCTTCAACATCAGGTAAATTAAACAAATCATTGATAGGCTTAGAAATAAGAGGTACCTTTTTCTTTCGAACAATGACTTCAGTAGCATCTTATGTAGTCAAACTAGCATAGAATTTTCGAACTAGGTCATCATTGGGAAGTGAACGAGCATCACAAAATCGTTCCCACTTGAGAGCATTGATCTTCTTTCTAATCGGTATAGGAACAACCATCAAATAGTTACTCTTCAATTCAAAACCTTTTTTCAGCATCATAGGTTGATGCTTAAAGATTGAGTCAAATCTCTCTTTCACTTCTTCATTGATCAAAATCGGGTTTTCAGGAGTAATCTTTGAAGATCTGGTTCTTTTGCGAGACATGGTATCTTTTCCTAAAAATTTGGCAGAGTTTCTGCACAAGAAAGAAAAGAAAAATCGAAAAAGTAGGTTCATCAACAACTAAGATCTGAGGAAGATTAACAAGCGAATGTGGGAGTAGTTAACGACTGCTTTAAGGTTTCTTGGCGGACAAGTTGGTTTGGGTTGAGAGAGCTTAAACCCTAGGCTTGACAATCCTATGAAGTTTATTTAGATAGATGAGATCGAAAGAATAGTCTATCGAGCATCACTTTGTCTGTCCCAATCTAAATGGTGAGGTTGAAAGATAAGTAGTTCTTATCAACTAGTTAGATTAGTTAAAGGCCGAGAGATAATAACTAGGTTAACTATTAGTTGATTGAATAAAACCCTAGATCAGGAGTTAGCTATGAACATTGAAGCGAATTGGTCTTCTGTTTCTATCGATAGATTTACAAATTATTTTATTTCTACTATTTAATGTCTTTTGCATCTTTTATTTATATTTAATTCTTATCATGAATTATCATATTATGGTTTCGAATTAGTACTGCTTAGACTTGTTGGTGTATGAATTAAAAGTAATCTAATCAAGCTTCCTTTGGGTACAATTCTCGAAATACTTTCATGTTCCATTGTAACAATATGTATTACAATATGACTCGTATAGTTGTGGACACAGACTAATTCCACATTTTTATAGCAGTATTCTCACTCTAGACATTCGCATATCGGGAGGTGGTCAAACGTTCCAACAAAACTAGCCCTTACGCTTCTTAGTGGATTATAGTAATTGTGGTCCTTAATTTCTTTTCTTTTTTCTTTTTGGATTTATTTTACAATTTTTTATTTTTTTAGTTTTAATTATTTCTTAAACATAAATTATTATAATTTTCATTATTATAATTATAATTTTTTATTTTTTATTTTTTATTTTTAGACATTTCAAAAGTTTTATTTTATTTTTTAGGAAATTATCCTACATAATTTACATTTTGCGCATGTGGTGCTTTCCCAATGTTTTTTTTTAATAGAGGAAAAGGTTAGATTAATTGGTATAACAACATGCAACTTTAGGTATCAAATCGAATAAATAATTTTTTTAATTATTAAAGTGACAATTAAAATATAACTTTGAGAGCTAAATAAACATTTAAATTGTTTTCTTTAATGAGTTTACAATTACAATTACACTATAAATTACAAATAATATATATTCGATCAATTATAACTAAAAATAACTCAATTTAAAAATATAACGAATTGAAAATCAAAATACATCTAAATTTAGACCAAAATATATTTAGAAAGACACACGTACTGTGGGACTTGAAATAATTTAAAGAAAGACTTACATATGATATTTACCTATAGTAATACTCAAACTTAGGTGATTAAAATCCCTATTCCTCAATCCTTAGCGTGAAACACAAGGTGCATAGTGCCAATGGATTAAAAAAAAAAAGAAACTAGATTTGTGTCAAACTGGTAATACCTCTAGATTATACGTCCAAATAGTTTAACCAATTTATTAAATTATATTAAAAATTCAATTATCAAAAATATTATTTTAATATTAAATAATTATTAAATAAAGTAATTTATCTGTAAAAATATGCACAAGGATCACTAGTTTTTTTTTTTAAAAAAATTAATGATATTATCTTCAATTTTTTAAAGATGGGTTAAAATATGAACAAAATGGTTACAGTTTTTCAATTGTCAAAATAATTTTAATAAAAAAATTAAAATTTTGTTTTTTTAGTTTACAACTAGAGTGCAATTATAATAGAATTACAAATACACATTTAAATAATTCTAATGTACAATCAATTATTACAACATAAATGGATTATTTGATTAATTACAAAATAGAATTAAATTTTTAAATTACAAATATACTAAAAATTGAAACAATCCAAATTAAGATTAATTAACTAAATTAAAACTCACACAGAATGACAATGTTATTTAAATCGAATCAGACTGATTGATCGAACCGAAAACCGATCAATATACCGATTTGAAGTAAGGAAAAAATCTTTTGCACCGAAAACTACTTTGAACCACCAACAGTGGACCGGACATATCGGTAAAAATCACGTAAACCGATTTTTTATATTTTATTTTTTGCCAAAATTTTTAACTCAACCCGAAATAGAAACCATATCCATTTAAAAACATCAACCTTGATCCCTTAAAAGTCACTGAATACAACGACCAACCCAGTCCAAAAAGTTTAATAACAAATTTGGTTATTAAAGTTTACATGTTTTTATTAAAATGACCTTAATTATATTTTTAAGCTTTTTTTTTAACCATCAACTTTTATTCTTTTTTTTAAATTATTTTTTTAACAAATTTGATGAAAATGCCGTTAAAAAAGTTATTGGGATGATGTAGAATTTCATAAGTGAAATATTTTAAATGAGATGTAATTTATTATTTGTATAACTTAATAAAATAATTACATGTGAAAATAATAAAATAAATAATTCATGAAGCTAAAAAATAACTCTTAATTTAAAGAAAATAAACATATTTTTTTAGATAATTACATTTATTTTCTTTAAATTTAGAGTTATTTTTTAATTTTATATATAATTTATTTATTTTATTATTTTTACATGTAAATTAGTTATCAAATCCAAAAAAGCAAATAGACAAAAATTTAGCCTTTATGCCTTGTTGCCGTTCGTCTCTGCTTTGATTCTGTCTAGTCTTCTCAAGTCTCAAGCAAAGCTTGCCCATCGTCATCGTATCCAGTTGCTGCTGTCGTCGAGGTGAGGTCTCAGCTGCGCCTCGGGTCTGGGTTGTTAAGGGGTGAAAAGAAGAGTACAAGGGTGGGAGACATCTGGTAAATAAATTTAGGTAGAAGAGACGCCTGAGATCTTGATGAATAAAGTACAAGGAGATAAACAGACAGAGATGCAATGGTGCTTATGCTTTTCATTTTTGAAGATGTAAAAGGAAAGTAGACAGTAGGCCAAGAAGCTTCTGTTTGCTTGGGTTTACTTTGAAATTGTCATGGGAAGCAAAGGCTAGATGACATCCATTATTATTGGTTTTCTGTATTGAGTGTTGTTAAGTTGTAACAGTTGTTAATATTTTTTGAAGCGGTTAAATTAAAAATCTATAATTTGACTATTCGATTGGTCTTAAATATGCCAAACAAAAATTGGTTTGCATTACCAGTTCAACGATCTTCTATTATTAAAGAATATTTTGAAGTGATTGGATTGTTTTCATCGCTGCGGTTGGAGTTTTGAAGAAAACACAATTATCATGTACCAAAATCTTAGGGATACTTGGATTATTCAAAACATTATTCCAATACCATGCGTTGGCCTACTACCAAAAAGAAAAATGAAATACATAGGATAGATGCTGATTTAAGAAAAAAGTTCAGCCTAATTTCTACCCCAATCTCTTCCGGCCTTCATGGCATTAATAATAATTAGCTTACAACAACCCCTGTTCCACATATTCTTTGTTTCTCAAACAGTGTAGTGTTGTTGAATGGTATCAATGTCGAGTCCTTTGAGCTTCACTACGGATTCAACGTGTCCTTTGAGTGTGTGAAGCTCCCTCAACCTGGTCAAACCCAGAAATAGTGATTATGAATATGGGTTGTAAACCCTAGAAAAATGTGATTATATTATAGCGGAGTGGAGTCAAAGTAAAGAATTATCACCTTGCAACTTCGGCACGCTTCCTGGCTTGCTCAGCAATCTCCGACAGTTCTATATAGTTGCTCTTCTCGGTAATTTCAGGAGGTGTCAAGCCATGAAGGGTGCGTTGAGCCAATGCCCATTGTGCTTCCCTCTCTCCTTTTCCGTAATCCTTCTTTGTTGTGAAGGCAGTCTGCAAATTTTGATTGTGAGATTAAACATCCAATAGGATCACAGGGAAATTAATTACCACTTCTTATCCTTCACATTGGGTTTACCTTGTTTTGAAGCAAACTATTCCAAGCTTTTCCACTCATGGCATAGCGGATCAAGAACTTGATTACATCAAGTGGGAAGTAAAAGACAACACTGTAGATCCAGATTACACCCGCCCAACCCCATCCTATGCCTTTGATTCTTGCAAACCCCCAGTTTGCATAAACTGCAATTACAGTAGCCACCTACATGGTTGAATAAAAACAACAATTATATTCCACCAATTTTAAGTGGAATTTTTTTCTTTATTCATTTTTTGGGGGTTAGGGAACTCACGAGTTGTGCCAAAATGAAGGCAATCACGAGCAAGAACCCGGGACGTTCGATGAAAGACCAGCTTCGAGAACGAGTGACGAAGATGAGTGCTTGACTCACTATGCTCACTTGGAGGTAAACAGCTGCTGTAAGCTCGTCTTGATTGTGTCTAATGGATCTTACACCAAATTTATCCTGCAATGAATATCATCCTTTAGTTTAGCTTCGCAATTCGATTATGCTGGTTTAAGGAGGCAATAAAGGGTTTTTGCATACCGAAAAGAAGTTCGAGTCATTCGCAGCCCAGAAGAAAACAACAGTCATGCAAGCTAGATAGGTGCCGAGGACAATGCCAGTGCCAAAAATCTCCTTGAGCTTCCATGAGTCAGGCATGGGAGATGGCTTAACCCTGTCCTTGGAAATGGTCATAATTGTTCCATCATTGAGTATGGCTATGATCAAAACCATGAAAGGTGAAAAATCGAACTTCCAAATAAGTGCAAGGAGCATAAATCCTAACACTATCCGGATAGTAATGGAGACAGCATAGATGGTATAGTTTTTCATTCTCTGGAAAATTGCTCTACTTGTCAGAACAGCACTCACAATCACACTTAGTCCTGGTTCTGTTAATACTATGTCTGACGCACTACGAGCTGCATCGGTTGCATCATCGACTGCAATCCCAATATCTGCCTTCTTAAGAGCTGGTGCATCATTCACACCGTCTCCGGTCATGCCACATATGTGCTTTCTTTGTTGTAGCCTCTTCACAATTTCATACTTGTGCTCTGAGTGGTAGCCATTAGTTAAAACAATAGTGATAGATTTCTTTAAAGCCTCGAATTAATACCGGAATGTATTCAATAAACTCACCAGGAAAAACGCCTGCAAAACCATCAGCCTTCTCGATAAGCTCATCAACACCAATTGTATCTAATGCATCACCCTTATTTTCACCAAGGAGAACTGATGATGGATACATGTTGGTTCCCATGCCGAGCCGGCGACCAGTTTCCTTTCCAATGGCTAGTTGATCACCTGTGATCATCTTGACATTGACACCAAGACTTAGAGCACGGCGAATTGTCTCTGCACTATCATGCCTTGGGGGATCAAATAGAGGCAATAAACCCACAAATTGCCATGGATCTCCTTGGCCATCCTTGGTTTTCTCAGGCACTTTCTACAATATCAAAATGTTTATTTCATAATAAGATTTTCTTTCCATTTACTTGAGAATTCCATATATGATTAAGGAGAAAAGTAGCATAGAAAGTTACTTGTTTTGCCACTGCAAGAGAGCGAAGCCCACGATCAGCAAACTTAGTAATGATATCATGAGCTCTCCTCTTCGCATCATTTCGGAGGTTACATAGTTCAATAATCTGATAGGGATGTCAAACCCTAGGTATCAACATAAGAAAATAACTTTGTTGATAAGAAAAGCATTGGTACGATGGTAAACCAATCCATTTACCTGTTCTGGAGCACCTTTGCTGGCTCGGTGCCAACTACCATCAGCCTCGATATATGTCATGGCTGTACGCTTATCAACAGGGTTGAAGGGAAAGAAATGAACCTCTGTAACCCCTGCTCTGGCCTGCAAAATAAATTTCATGTTACCAGTTGATGTATAATGATGAATAGGATTTATTTTTGTCAATCTTGACACTCACCTCCTTGGGATCACCTAGCATTCCAACAATGCAGGCATCAATGGCATCTTGATTCTCAACCCGGGAGGCCCTTGCCGCTAGTAGAAGAACCATTTCCTTGTCAATATTGTCCATGAACACCTGAAATTTAACATGATCATTATGTGATATGATCAATGCAAAATCAATATGCCATAGTAATTTTTAAGTTTTAATTCAAGAAATAACCTCAATCATGCTCTTGTCCACTGTAAGCTTGTTAAGAGTGAGTGTCCCTGTCTTATCACTGCAAAGTACGTCCATTCCAGCCATTTCTTCAATTGCTGTCATTCTCTTAGTGATGGCTCCTTGTTGTGAAAGCCGGTGAGATCCGATAGCCATGGTCACAGATAAAACTGTTGGCATGGCAATTGGAATCCCTCCAATGAGAAGCACCAATAGATTATCGATTCCATCTCTGTACTTACGGCGCTGGATTGGATACATCACAACAATCTCGATAAGCATCCCTACTCCAATTGAGCATATGCAGAAGTTCCCAATTGCTGTCAGCACCTAATAAAACAACCGGCATCCATTGCACATCATCAGGTAACAAGTAAAGAACAAGTGCAAGTTCCAAACTTGGAAATACTGCTAAGTACATTAAATCTTCTTTACCTGCTGGAAGTGCCCTACGTTATTGGTGCTATCAACAAGGTGAGCAGCTTTTCCAAAGAAGGTGTGGACGCCGGTGGCAATAACGACAGCCTCAATCTCACCTTGCTTTACAGTCGAACCAGAGAATACCTCATCACCTGAGTGCTTATTTACAGGCAAAGACTCACCGGTAAGAGCAGACTGATCAATCTTGAGTGCATCACCTTCAAGGAGACGTGCATCTGCAGGGACAATATCTCCCAATTTAATACTGATGATGTCTCCCGGTACCAAAATCGCTGCTTCTTGCTCATTCCATTTTCCATCTCTTAGGACCTTCAATCATTGAAACAAGTAAAAAGGGTTAGAAAGGCCTTGCCCCCCTTTTCTTGCAACACAAGCAATTTCGACATTAAAGTTTTGAATATGGTGTTTGCAAGTTATTTTTTGGGATCCTTAAGCACCTTGGTTTTGGGAGCAAGACCAGCCATAAGTGCAGCAGCAGCATTGCCTGCATTATTTTCTTCGATGAAGCTAATAGTTGAGTTGATGAAGAGCAATGAGACAATTCCAATAAAATCTTGCCAATCTGGGGGTTTGCCCTGTCATTTTATCATACAAATACAATAAGAGATTGCTTATTTAAGCCTATTAGTTCAAGTAAAAGAGAGAGATGAGTGTAAACATACTCCTCCATTAGCCAAAGCAATGGCCATAATAGCAGCAAACTCCATGACCCATGAAAGAGGATTCCACATAAATCCCAAGAACTTCAAAAGCTTGTTTTCCTGTTTAATGTTAGAAGATTTTTTTTCCTTTTAGTTTTATACATTAATCTATAAGCAAAAAGGTATAAATTAGAAAACTTTTGCCTTTTTCTCTTCAAGTTTGTTGGGACCAAAGATTTGAAGCCTTTTTTGGCCTTCTTCACTTGTCAGGCCGTTCCTGGTGCATTTCAACTGTTGAAACACTTCTTCAACGGGAATTCGCTCCTACAATCACCACGTTCGAGTTTATATATATATGTATGTATAAAAGATTAGCCTTTTTACACGGAACACTTTACTGGCTGAATACAAGGGAAAGAAATACTGACAAGATCAACAGTCTCATTCTTGATTTCTTCCAAGCTGATGCTCTTATCCGCCATGTTTCTCTCTGATTAGTTTCCCAGGACCATATAATTAAATTAAAAGAAAAAGAAGGAAATACAGTCTCTTTATTTATCTTTCCATGCAAACCAAAAGTACGTTATAAGTTATAAAGTGGGAGCTGAAACTACTCTCATAGAAACCCACATCTTTTCTTTATATATGTTGAGCTTTGTGCGGCTTGTTTTTATCTTCTACCTCAAAAAGAAAAATAATTAAGAACAACTTAATAACTAGGTATTATTGTGTTAATTTATGGGGGAATTTTAAAGTTTATTACGGTTAAAGCAATAGTACAAAATATACAAAGTGGAAACTCAAAGTTAAAGTGGTGTGTTAGTTGGGTTATCTATATAACTGAGCTTTGGGAAAATTCGGGACCGTAAATGAGCGAAGGAGCGGGAGAGTCCCTTGGTCGACGCTGGCCAAGTCATTAGGCTATAAGATATTTCACTACGTATTTCTTTTTTTTCCCCTTTCTTTCTCTCTCAAACCATAAAACTTGCCAATTTGTTGGTTCAATAGTTTGAGATGTAAACATTTACGGGAATGGTGGAAACAACCTAGGGGCCACTTGTCATGTCATTTTATGCATGACAAAAAAGGGAGGATTTTTGGGGTCTCTTCGAATTCCGAATTACAATAAATAACATAACATGTTTAAATGCTTGACACTCTCTTCAACTGTTTCATGATCATTCCCAACGAATGACTGCATAATTCTTTTTTATTTTATTATTCCCTAAACTATAACCTTATTCTAGTTTTATAAAAATGCTTATTTTAATAATATTACTCAATAACAATAACAAAAACAAAAAACAAATTAAAATTTTTAATTTTTAATTTTTAAATAAAAATAACATGTATTTTAAGTGTTTTTTTTTAAATAATATGGACAAACCAAAACAAATTTGAGTTAACTATTTATAAATATGAATAAACTCAAATAAAATTTGCAATTCATACTCTTAGCTTAACAAAGTTGTGAGGAACTTTGACTATCTATTCCATATAGTTCCCCATTTGAATAGTAATTAGGGCAACAAATTGGGACAGTCGAAGTGTTTATATATTTGTTGGTATTTTTTACTTGTATAACTTATGTAATTAGATTAAAAGTGTTTTTAGTCAAAAAAAAATTAAGAAAATTTTGTGTAGAAAGGGATCTAGATATAATGAGATTTTAATATTATCTTTTGGATAATATTCTTGAAGAGAAAAAGGAGAGTGATTTGTCATAATTTAGTACATCAAATCAGGCTCTTTCGAACACTTGATTAGTTTGTCTCAAGCAATTTACGAATTTTTTTATGTTTTTTTTGTTTTTTTAGTTTTTAGTATTAATGATTGTTTTTCTTTTGTTTCAATCCTTTTGAGATCCGATTTGGCAAATTTATGCCATTGGGAGTTTATTGGTGTATTTGAGTTTGTGTAGGGAGACATCTATGACCAAACTGTGAGGAAAATTGCAAGTGATGTGGGTGCCATAACATTGATGCCTGGATGTCGTGACATTGACCCTCAATCACATTAGAGGAGCAAAACTTCAATGAGAAACTAATCTCCCACGAATTACACTATTATTTACATTCCTTTTTCACATAAATTTAGCTTGTTTAATAGTTAAATCAAGTCATTTTAGTATATATATATATATGTTTTTATACTTTGATTAGTAACTAATGTCTTTTAGTAGTTGTTATTACATCTTAGGTATCTAAATAAGGTTGTGTGGTTATGTAGCTCAAATCGGGAGCTAAAGATGCACATTTGGGTCGAAACTGCTGCCCATGTCGCAACACCATGACACTGATGTTGCAACACCGAAGACAGAAGCAAAAACAAGTCATGGAATGAAACTATCTACCGTGTCATGACACGCCTCCTGCTATGTTGCGACACGATTCCTATGTTGCAACACGACAGGTGGATGTTGCAACACAACTTCTGAGTGGCCCAAAAATCTCTGCACGTGATGGTTGCAATTTTGAGGGCAATTAGGGTTCTTTTGCCAACATAAAACCCTAATTGACATTAAACGAAAAGGCACTTTAGTCTTTTGGATTTTTGCTTATATAAACAACATTATAACCAGATTCAATGGGGGATTGAACATAAATTATTATTTAGTTTTCATATTTGATTTCGCTCTTAGTTTTCATATTTGATTTCGCTCTTAGTTTTTTACCTAGTTATTTTTATGTTCGTGTAATTGGAAGATCCTATTCCAAAGTGAGACTTTCACGAGCGAAGATTTTTCCGGAACCGTGCTTTTACATTGATTAATCTAAGAGCTTTCTTCATCTCTTTTTCTATTTTATTATTTATATATCTTTCTTTAACTTGGTTAATTGATTGTTTGTGTAAAAATTAGAATAAGTTTATAATTTATATAAGATCACACATGTTTCAACTGTTTAACCTAATTAATTGATTAAGTAATTAATAACCTAAAATTGGATTTTTTTCAAGAGTACTTAGTATACAAGGAAGTGACGCTCCTAGTAGAAGATCTAGACAGGTGAGATCGAAAGGGTATCCTATTGAGTAAAACTTGTGCCAAGCGATGAAACAAAAAAGGGTATATGTGTGCCTAGGTGGGACCGAGAGAGTATCTTAGGTGGTAATCCTTAGTGAAAATGATACCGAGAGGGTATTCGTAGCTAAGGGTGGTAAGTATTTAATTAAGAGTAATTATTGACTTAATTAATAATTGGGCAACATATTCTAGACTAAGAAGCTCGTGTAGTTGAAACAAAGAATAGGAGAAATCCAAGTAACTTAACCTAGGGTTAGATTTAGTGTTCGTTGACTCTAATTAGTTTTTATTAGTTTTATTATCTTTAATTGGAATTGACACTACTAATTCATAACTCAACTAGATTAGTAATTATTTTAATAGCAATTTTCTCTTATCTGCAATCCATTGGGTATGATCATCAGAATACTTACCAAGCGTTCTTGTGTAACACATCTATATTACAATTTGATCTGTAGACTTGAAGAAACCGCACTTAACACTTATCTTTATATTTTTTTCATGATTTTACACTCTCAACATTCGCACATCAAGAGGCGGTTAGAAAGAAACCTGGAGCAGTCTTCTGTGGATGTTGCGACACTAAGTGTGTTGTGTCGTGACACCGAGCCTGAGGTCTTGACTTCAAGCCTTTGAGGTCGTAACTCAAGATTGTGCCACTGTTTGCGGTGCCGTGACACAAGATAGGATGTTTCACGACATCGAGAACCCCCAAAGCCAAGATTGTACCACTGTCAAGGATGTCGCGACACTAAATCTTAGGTGTTGCAACATTAAAGTCTAACAATATGAATAATACTACAAGGGCAATTTTGTGTCCAACACCAACTCAAGTCAACTCATGTACTCTAAGGGCATTTTTGTCAAAATATTAGGGTTGTAACTTTGCTATATTAAAGGCACACTTGATGCCAAACATAAAGGAGCCACATTTATCATCTTTTTAGCTTCTCTTTTATTTTTCTTTCATCTTTTTAGGTTTTGAGTTCTTTCCTTTCTTAACTTAGTTGGTGGCTGTCAGTTTCTTTAGTTTTACTGTAGCTTTAACTTTCTTACAATTGGATACAAAAACTCTTGCTATTTTGATTTCTCTTTAAAAGCATCCTGATACGAGCTCGTTTCGGATGTAAAGACGAGTCGTAATCTTTCCCGATCGAAATTAGGTAGTGTCGGAATTGAATCAAATTCAAGTCTTGGTGTTTGAAGTTGGATGGCTTTAGGAACAAAGGAGTTTGATGGGTTGTTGTTTGCTGGGTAATTCGATGAAACAAGATCGAACCCTTATTATCAAATAAGGACCCGGGCTTAAGGTTTCAAAGAAAGAAATGGAAATAGGATAAAAACCGAGACCCTCTATTTAGCAAAATAGGAACCTACGGTATGAAGAACGCCACACCAATGGGTGAAAGTTCGAACAAAGTCAGATTGACGCCACTCGTTGAAGATAAGTCAATTTGAGCTTTGGAGAATAAAGAGAGTGAATTTCTCACTAAAATTATATTTCATTCAGAAATTTGGCAAAAAGTCCTTTTACAAGAAATTCAGCAACTATTTATAGCTTGAGTGACTAGTAGCCGAATAGACAAGTTCAAGACTTAATATCTAAGCAAACATTGAAATAAATTCAGCTTAAATCCATGTATATTGGCCAATGTAGATTCGGCTGAATGGTGACCAAAAATTAAAGCTTCCAAATTGATCAAATGAATTTCGGAGATTCATGTAGCAGCCAAGTTCACCTAATGAGTTTAATTGACTCATTCATTAGGCAACTCTTGATGAAAAACGACCAGCATTAAAAGAGGAATTGAGCAGCCTTTTTGGGGTGTGAATGGAAGGTTTTGAAGAGTCCCCATGGTGTGAACATGGCTGAACCGAACAGCCATGGTGTGAATAGCCTTTATGCTCCCTTGAGAAGAGAATCGGCCAAGCTTGGAGGGATGAACAACTTGGACACTTTTGGCCGAATAGTTGCCTTGAAAAACACTAAAATTAATCAACTTTAATGCATTAAACCAGCTGCACATGCACCTTCACATTCATTGAATCTACATGCATGAATCTGCCCAATGTATCTTCAAATTCGGGTGCACCTACATAACACAAATGAACTTAATTAAAAACATAATGTGAACATCCTAATTATCATTGTGACAACTTGAATATTAATAAACATGACACATAAATTCGGCTGGACAGATTTAATGCATGTATAAATTTAGACAAACTAAATAAAATCAAGACATCTTTAATTTAACTAGATCAAGACAAATTAATTAACTCAACTTATTAATGCCGAAAATAATAAGACACATTAAATGACTTAAAGGCACAATTAACACCTAGTTAAATTAGTTAATTAGCTTAAACTAAATTAACTAAAATTTATTCCAGCAAAATAAAAAAAAATGCAAAACTAAAAGAAACTAAAATGAGTTTATTGAGCTAGTTCGAGCTCATTGAGGTTGTAAAGAGCTGGAAATAAGCTAATTGAAGCTCCACAAAATAAAATTGAGCTACGTCCAGCTTGCAAACACGATGAGCCTCGCTTGTAGGCTGAAACAATAGCCGTTCCCGGGGGCGGGTCGTATCACATCCAATAGATTTCAGCTTTGTGAATTTTCAAAAGTGTAAAAATCTCAATTTTGGTTGTGCTTTCATCACCATTAATGTTGCTATCATCTCGAACAATGACTCTCTCAAGAGTCACTAAGACTTTCTCAACTTTAATTTTTATGTCTTCTTTAATGAATTATTCAAGCATGAATTTGACTGATATTTGTATTTTGATGATGTGTAGTCACTAAATCTTATGGCGGTTGGTTGATTGAAAAGTTGCATGGTTAGTTTTAGGGTCAGTGACTAAATCATAAAAAATGGACTAAATTGAATAGACTTCAAAACCTAGAATTTAAACCTCTAGGTGACCATTTAGATGCGTGATCAAGAAGAGAGCCTATTACGAACCAGTTAGATTGTCCCGATTTAGTTTAGTGAGACTAAGAGATAATCCAGACTAAATCATTTAATTGGGTAAAATGGTAACCGAAAGGTAAAATTAGACCAATTAGGAGTTTGAACAATTTAGATCCCTAATTCAAGAATTGACTAGCAACATAAAAATCAATTGACCACTTTATTCCAATGATTGATTTTTTTCACTTTTGACTGTTATGCAATTTAGTCCTTCTAGGTGTTGTTTAGTGTAATTAACCTTTGTTGACAATTTGTCGTAATATAATACTTAGGATTAGCTGGCTAGACTTCTTAGTTGCATGCATGATCATTGTTAGTCACCTTATTACCTAATATATCTTGGGTTCGTTCCTTAGAATACTCCAAAGTGTTCTATTGTAACACTTACAAAAATTACAACTAACCTGCCACACTTGCAGTTAAGCCACCTTAATTCTTGATTTTTTGTGTTGATTCTCTGCTCAACATTTGTATGTCGTGACATGGTCAAGTTGTCTTTGTCGAGATCTGTGTGTGATAAGTTGATTTGTGTGATTGTTTTATGCTTTTCTAGGAAGATAATTGGTTAAAGCTAGGTGTATAGATTTTATGCTTTTCCAGGAAGATAATTGGTTAAAGCTAGGTGTATAGATATGACGCTTTACTTTTTTGTAGTTATTTTTGTGTTTGTTTGATTTATTATTTTATTTATTTGTGTCTCTTTTAGTATCTCCTATTGTATGACTCAAAGCTTCCCTGGGATACTTCCAATTGATCTCGAGTAAAAAGAGCCAGACAGCACATAGACCGAAGGCCAACTCTCATTGAGGTCTACCTATCAAAGCTCTTCTCTTTAGAGGTCCAAGGTCCATGTATGACATTGTTGTATTTTGAATTGTTAAGTTTCATATCCTTTCATGCTCCCATATAGAAGTTCTTATTTTACTTACATTGCCTATTATAATGATTTCCCAATTGTGATCATTGGTTGTGAATGTGGTGGTTGTGGATAACTAGGATTGTTAGTTGTGGATATTTAGGATTGTATGTCTGTCGTGCATTTTTTACTTGCAAAATGACATCGTTACTCGACATAATGTTGTACGACTGGACTTGGCTACACCTTAGTGTTACCACGCTGCACATTAATATTCCTCATTTTGAACTCAATCCTTCATTGATAAAATGGGTGGTGTCTAACCTACAATTCAGTGATGCCAAGTCTAAAGACCTAGTAAGATTTCTTTGCCAATTTGAACATGTATGTAGTACTGCCTGTTAGAAAATCAAGTTTGGAAAATGCAACGAAAAATAAGTTTCAGGGAAAAACCAGAGTTTCAAATTTTTTTTCCAAAAACAAGAACTTGGTTGTGCTATCTAAAGTAATAAACACTTAATCAAAATTGTACATTTTCGATTTGTCTAGAATGAAAGCTTCGATTAAGAAGTCTTCTCCGCTATCCTCAAGCTCACGTGTGCCAAGTGTGGGCTCACTTCGAATCAAAAAATTTTCCACAAATTACTAGTGGGGTAATTTCATAATTTCTCTAAACTTTGAGGCAAGTTGTAAATAAGAAAAATAACTTTAGAATTCTTCTGATAAAATTTCTTTAGGGAATTTTCTCTATACAACTTTCTATTGAATTCAAGTGTGTGAAAAATAATGACCTATGGCTTTATTTATATAGAGAGAGTTTAGAGAGTTTAACTATGATTAAACTTAATCACTTTAATATTTAATTATTATAATAATTATCAAGGTAAATATTAGATTTAATTTAATATTAAATCTATTAAATTAATATATTATTTATCTACAAGATAAATATTAAATTTAATTTAATATTAAGTTAATAATATACTATCAAGATAAGAATTAAATTAAATTTCATGTTCAATTTATTAAAATAATATTATTTTTGAAATAGTTATTCTGGAATCAAATTATCTAGTAGAGTCCTATTAAGAGTCTAATTCTTTCATTACTCAACCATCGAGGAACTACCACCATCGACCACCCGACAGCCACTAAAATGCCATCATTGCAGCCGCCGACACCGCAGTGGCCGGTGGTGTAGGCACGACACCCTTACAGCACCCTAAGCCAATTTGACTGTTGTTAGTTTAGTCTGTGTCAATGATGGCCCAACTAATTTGGTCCAGCCACAGGTTAGACTATCGGTTCAGTTTCACATACCGAGCCTAGTTCGACCAGCTTTGGATCTCAATCTCAATTTTTGGTTCTTGGGCCCAATTTTGATCTCAAGTCCAATTTTCAAGTTTAATTACCTATTGAGCCAATTGTCTAACTTAAAGATTTATTTCCAAAAATGTCATATTTATTTTAATGAATTTGATTAGTTTAATTTTACTTGATCAAAATTAATTTTCCTAAAAATCACTGAGATTTTCCAAAATTAAAATTTCAAGAAAATTCTTTAGTCAAATTCTCTAGTTGAATGATTCTCATGACTGCCTAATTTAATTCCACATCAAATAAATCGACTCAATTAAATTATTTCCAAAGTCATAGAATTTTCTTCTAATTCAAATGCAGTCCGATTGAGCTTTGTTAAGGTAGTAGAGGGACCAATCAGACATATACAATTAGGCTTGAGTAAGTGAAATTATGTCCAGAAGCATCATTCCAATAATTCGCAATTTACTTAATCACGGAGTTATCCAAAAGAAGTATCATGATTCAAAACTCCTTATTATATACTCTTTACGAAAGTAATTCATCCAACTATTTTGCCCAATGACCTCGTCATGTGTGTGTTACTCCCATATGATATCCTTGATTCCTTTAAGTTAAATCTATTCACTCAGTAAAATCTTATTTTATCCCATTGTCACCATTGTGTCTTTTTAATGATTAATATGATCACTATCAATAAATGGTCGTGATAAATTGTTTGTTCAAGAACAAGCAACCCATCACTACATTTCATATTTATCAATCGGCACAATGCCAATGAGAGGATATCGTTAACTTTTTAATTGAGTTATGAGTTCCATTGTTGCTAGTAAAGTGATGTCATACACAAGTCATGTACCCGACATACTGACATGAGCTCAATCATCTTTAGAGCATAAGCCTCCACTTATATCAAAGCACATGAGTAACATACACATTGTCAGTGATTAACTCAGGATTAGGTAAATAGCACCATGAACGTCACAAGTGAATTAATTCACAAACGAGCTTAGAATTAATTCATCTTGGGTCCAGTCCAATGTATCACCCTTCCAATGAATATATCTATGTATCTACCCGTGGAGTCAACTGCTCCAACAGCCAAGACTAGCCATCTCCCCAATTGAAATTGTAGACGACATAATAATCTTTCTAAGTATTTAAATAAAATACTCGCTTTGATTCTTTTACGAGATTACAAACTCGTTTAGATTATCTACCGAAGTAAGTTGTCTTTCTCGCAATGTAAATGTTCTTATAATGCCACTTATCATCAATTTTAACTTAGACAATCAATGAGTTAATATTTTCTTGTCATAATTTATTTATTCATCGTTCAAATACATAAAAAAAACAATTACATTTTTAATACAATATGAACACATTTCACAACAATCTTTCACTTACCCTAATGAATTAAATGTGCCATGTTTCGCATTCTCATATCCTCGATGTGTTTGTTAAAACTCCAAGTTACAATAATTTTAGCAAGTAAATCCGCAAAGATATATTCAGAAGCTACTTTCACCACATTTATTATTTCTTCAGCTAAACAGATATCTAGACATGTGCAAAGCATTGCATACATAAGGCTTCCAACTATCAAAGTATATGCAACCTTACTCATATGCTCTTTTTCTTCTGTTGTCTTTGGACAGTCATCCAAAGAAATATGAAAACCTGATGCATTCAGTTGAGCACTTGCCTTCACATCGATCATTGCAAACTATTCCAATACCATATCGATGTATGAAGCTTGTGATAGAGCTATCATTTTATTCTTTCGATCTTTAAGGATTCTAATTTCAAAAATATAATTAGCTTCACCAAATTCCTTCATGCTAAAATGTTGAGCTAACCACAGTTTAACTGATGATAATTCTTCTACATCATTTCTGATAAGTAAAATATCATCGACATACAAAAAGAGGAAGACCACTTTTTTTTTTCCTTTATACGCTTATAAACACAATGTTCATCAGCATTTTGCTCAAGCCCAAAAGTCTTGATTGTTTGATCAAATCTTTTATTCCATGATCGGGACGTCTGCTTAAGTCCATAAATGGATCTTAGTAGTTTGCAAACTTTATGCTCTTTTCCTTTGACAACATAACCAGTGGGTTGAGCCATGTAAATGGTCTCATCAATATAGCCATTCAAGAATGATGTCTTGACATCCATCTCCAAATCTCGTAACTGAGAGCAAAAACAATGTATAAAAGTATGTAGATAGACTTGAGTATGGCTACCGGAGAGAAGGTCTCATCGTAATTGATACATTCTTTCTATGTGTAGCATTTCCTTACAAGTCTAGCTTTATGTGTTTCCACTTTCCCTTATGTATTTCTCTTCTTGTAGATCCACTTACACCTTATGGGTTTAATCTTAACCGATAAGTCTACAAGTTCCCATATCGTATTGGATTTCATAAAATCCATCTCAACATCCATAACCTGTTTCAAGAGCTTGGAATCAACGTCCTATATAGCCTCAACGTAAATGAGTGGATGATTATCCTTATGATTGAATTTTGTATTATAAATACTACCATAAAAGGTGAAGAAGTTTGGGTTCTTAGAAACCCACCCACTATGATGGATTCCTCTATGTTGTTGATCATTTGTAGCGTTGGAAAAAAATTTGATTTGAAAACAGTTTTCTTGCACAGCGAAAAATAAAAATTTTGAAAACCGACTTGGTTTGTGATATTTATAGCAATAAACCTTAGACTAAAATCGTACCTATGTTTTTAGATAGGCAGATCTTTGATGTTTTCCAGCTTTCAACCAAACGATCTTCTTCACTATTCTCGTACCATGAACTACTTCGAGGGTGGGCTCAAACCATTAGAATCAAAACATAGAACTAGAAAAAGTTTTTCCTTATGGGTGAAAACGAAAATTCTCTCTTCTATAATAGAAATCGGTAAAATTAGTATTCTAAAAAATATATTTATCAGTTGAGAATAAATTCTCTTTATTTTTTGAAAGAATAATAGTCTCTCAAAAGTTCTCTAAATAACTTTATTGGTGCCATCTATTTATAAGAAGAGAACTTAGAACCCTTATAGAGTTGTAGAAATTTATTTCCACTAGGAAAACAATATCCTAGTCTATCTAGGATATAGGGGACAGCAACCCTAGTTACCCTAGTTAATGGTACTAGGTTTTTGTCGTCCCACCTCCTTATATGAGAGGATTTGGGCCTCTCTCATATCGGGCCCATTCGAGTAATTCTTGGGCCTTTTTGATCCAGTACTCTATAATATAATCCAACTCGATTTATTTTTTTGTTTCCCAAAATAAACTTTAATATCTACATATTAAAAATTTTCTCACCCCAATTTTACCCTAATAAAATTTTGACAATTTTACTCTTGGTAAAATTTTGACGATTTTAAACCCTGATAAAATTTTGAGAAAATTCATTCAATATGTCACAACTCAACATGTTAACTATGACCAAATGATTTATTTTCATTTTCGAGCTTCAAAACATTCCCAAAAAGATAACTCATTCTTCTATCTTTTTTTATGTAATAATATATAGAATTGCAAGTTTCCATTTTCATCTTCATTTCCATTTCTAGTTTTGGAAACCTAGATTCATTTCCAAATGATTCCACTTCTCTATTTCAGAGAAAACCATAATAATTTCTGAATGTTTTTCATTTCTCTTTTTCTATTCATTCTATTCATTTCTATTCAAACACGCAATCATTTCTGGTTTCAACGAGCTAGCAAATATTGGACATATGTGGTTGAGGCTCAAATGATTTATAATTAAGTTTCGAATTTTCTCCTATTAATTATAAACTCATTCAGTCACAAATTCATTCCATTATAGTATTGTGATTGAGCTCTCATCAATGACATACCATTACGAAAGTAACTATTTAATGCTCATCCAATGACCTTGCTATAAGTATGTTACCCTCATAAGATATCCATGATCTCTTTAGAATAATATCTACTCTCTCAATATGATCCAATTTTATCTCATGGTAACCATTACATCTTTCTTCATGAAATCTCAACCACTATCAAATAGTGATCACGTCATCCATCACAAAGACGGACGACCCTGTGGCTACGTTTACTTTTCATCAGCAATGTAATGCCAAGGAGAGGATATCATTTGCCCATGTATTGGGCTATGAATACCACTATTATGAATGACACTACATACTACAGAAGTCGTACAGCCAATGGATTAGCTCTCGGTTCATTATCTATTTGAACTCAGGCGTTTACTTGTATCAAAGTGTAGGAGTTACACATACATAGTCTGCCATCCAATCAGAACTTAGGTATGCCACACTATTAATATCACAACTGAATAAATCCATAAACAGATTCAAGATCTATTCTGCTTGGGTCTTGTTTGATGTACTGTCAGTCCATTCAGTTACATCTATGTCTCTATCTTCTGTGAGTCATACGCTCCGACGCCCAAGACAATGCATCCCCCCAATTGGACTTGATAGATGACATATTAGTCTTTCAACCTATTTGCTCATTTTCGATTAAACTAAGGACATTTTTAGGTTCATCTACTAATACAACCTATCTTTCTTACTACTATAACAACTCGTTTTTCAGTGGTGTCAGAAACAATGGTTTCAGGCCACTAAATTCAATGAGTAAGTTCCTAAATATTATTATTTAATATTTACGAGTCAAATATGGTTTAAAAAGGTTTTTGATTTGATAATTTACGTTATATAAGTGAGTTATTACGTTTAAGTGGTAAGACCCTAAGTTCAAGTGCTTTTAGAAAATGAGATATCGATACATTATTTCTATAAACCGAGTTGTAAATATTTTTATAAAAATGAGGTATCGAGATCTCGTTTCTATAAACCTCATTTCATTTAAAAATTGTAACGTTTCGATAGTTAATTAAGCGAAAATGACTAAATCGTAAAAGTTGAAAAAGTCAATCGCTATTAGTTTAAAGGTGTTAATGGATTAAAGAATCATAATTGGATGGCCTTAATGGGTAAATTACCCATTCTTAAGATGGTGGAAGGTTTAATTTTTAATTTCCTTTAATTTTATATATGTTTTATACATTATTTTTAATATTAAAAATAATATAATAATGTAAAAATAAGAAAACATAAGGTTTTCTTCTTCATTTTGGTTTTGTTCACCACTGAATTCACCATGGAAATTCTTCAAGGTTGGGCTATGGCTATACCTTTGCATCGTAAACCATTTTTCATCCATTTCTTTTAATTTTTACGTTTTTGAGATCGTTGCAACTAGGTTCAACTAGCCCGTAGCTTTGATTTTGAAACTGTTAAAGATTTTGAATGATGCCATTGATGAATCTAGTGACTTATGATGTTAAATGATGAATTTGAGATATTTTTTTATTTAAAAGTATTTTTTAAGTGGTTTTTGATGAATTTATTGATTAGGGACTAAATTACTGAAATAGTAAAAATACAAGGATTTGTTGTCAAATTGTTGCAAATATGGGCTGTATTGGAAGCTAAAAATATTTGGTTAACATGAATTTGCAATAAAAATGGTTAATTTTCATGTTTTAGGCTCAGGGACTAAATTGAATAAAAGTAAAATATTAGGGGTAGTTTTGTAAAAATGTCAAAATGACTAAATTGCATAAAATGGAGTGATTTTGTTGTCTAAATTAATAAATTTAATGAAATTATTAATTTAGATCAAGATCGAGTGGAAAATCGAGGAGAATAGAAAATTACTAAAATATCCCTATACTTTATCATTTCTGCAATCTAGCCAGGTAAGTTCATACATTTAAATAGCATTTTAAATTGTTGTTTTAAATGTTATCATGTTATATTATAATATCATGTCTCAACAGAAAAATCCAACGAAATATCGACGCCCATCGAATATGAAAAGGGATGGTTTCGACCATCAAATATGAAAAGGGATGCTGACGACCATCAAATAAGAAAAGGGGTAGTTTCGACCATCAAGTATGAAAAGGGATGGTTTCTACCATCGAATATGAAAAAGGATGGTGACGACCATCGAATATGAAAAGGGATGGTTTCGACCATTGATTAAAGAAAATGGATGGTTTCGACCATCGTTTAGCACACTTGTGCGAGCTCCGGTAAGGGTTCCAATTGACTTCACTAAGATAAATATGAAAAGGTATGATTTACCAATTATCAATGTATGAATATTCATGGTTATGAAAGGTATGATTTGAATGATGCTATGTTTATGTACCATATCTTACCATGTGATGATATTTCTAAGTTATGTGTTTAATCACTAGTTTGTGACTATGGTAAATGTTATGTTCATGTCTTTTGTGTTATGCGAATGAAATGGTAAGTGTTCAATATGAACCAAGGCATGTGTGTATGAAACTTATTGAAATGATGCTACATGGAAAATATGATATGTTATGAAGGATGATAAATCCAATTGGATCATGCTCAAGTATAATGGTTATCTATGTTAAGTTCACATAAATTATATTCAATTATGCTAACATGTGTTATTGTTGGTGCTTAGGCTTGTGCCAAGTTTCTGATTGAATTATATTATGTTTAATCTTAATCAAATACATTGAAACGATAAGTGCTCAATTGATAACATGTTTATGTCCATGAAAAGGTGGAATAAATCAAAGCATGTAATTTCTTATGCAATGGTTGATTATGTAGTTGATTTCTAAATAGCTATATTTAAATGCACTAGTTTGTAGTCATGGTTGATATTATGCATATATCTTGTGTGTTATGCGTAAGAAATGGGTGAGGAAAGAAAATGAAATTGTAAATTCATAGTTGAAATAAAATTTAATGAAATATGAGTAATGAGTTTGAATGATGTACTATATGTGAGAAATTTACGTATGTTATGGATGAATATACCTATATCATGGATAAATACACTAAGTCAGGAATTGATAATGTTGTTTAGGCTTATGATAAACATTGGGAACAGAATGAAAAGAAAGTAGATTGAATAGTGTATAATCTTATAGAAAATTTGATGATTATCTATTAAGTCCCATAAAATCCTATCATGTTATGAATGATAAATGTATGTGACATTAATGAACTTACTCATTTGTGAGTTGATGATCATATCGATTTATAAATCTTATGGCATTGGCATAGATTTATGTTTATTCTATAAAGTTAATTATTAAAATGGAATATTATGCTTAAAGTTTATACAAACTTACTACGCATACATTGCTTACGTAGTTATTTTCTTTTACCTTACAGGTTATCAAAAGCTCGATCGGGTTGGAAACTAGTTGGAGATCTATCACACTATCCATCAAATTTATCGATAATTTTGATGTTTTAATCGTAGTTATAGTGACATGTGTAGGTGGACTATGTCTAATGTTTAATTGATGAGTTTGGCATGTTTATGTTTTGATTGATGATTATAACATGATATGTGGCCTTGGATTTGAGGTACTTAAGGTAATATTGATGTCTTGTTGGTTATGGTTAATATGGTCAAGTAGATGTATGTTTTTAATGATCAATTTGGTATATTTTGTTGAGGTTTGAAATATGGTCAATTGTGCTATGTCTTGGCATGATAATTTATGGTTGTGTATATTGATTTATGCCAAAACATTTATGTGTTTAGGTTAATTTTAAGATTTATGTTTGAGGTGCCTTTTGGGCATATTGGCTGTATGCATTTTGGTATATTATGCATGTTTTAGATACATTTTTGAATGTTTGAAATAGGTGTAAATGGCTTATATGTATGAACATGTTTTGGGTGAGAGAAATTGCTTGAAAATGACCTATTTCTTGTCCACATGGCCTGAGACACGAGCGTACGAGCGTGTGTCTCAGTCGTGTGAGTCACACGGCCATGCAACACGATCGTGTGTCCCTTGTAGTTTTTTAAAGGTTGCATTTTGAGAGTTACACGGCCTAATACACGAGCGTGTGGCTTGGCCATATGAACCAAGTTAGAGAGTTAGACGGGCACAGACACGGGTTGAGACATGGCCGTGTGTCCCTACTTCGAAGTCCATATGGCCTGAGACACGGGCGTGAATTTTTCCATTTTTTTCAAGAAGTTTTAAATGTTTCTGATTTAGTTCTGGATCGTTTCTAAAGTGTTTCTAAGGCTTTGAAGGCTCGAATTAGGGACTTTATGCATATGATTGATTGGATTTTTCCAATGATTGTGAAACGTTTGAAATGAATGATTTGAGTTACGTTTTCACGGTAATGCTTCGTAACCCAATTTTTGTGATGGATAAGGAGTTAGGGGTTTTAGAACTACGATCCAACAACGTAATACCACTTAGTATTAGTTAAACGTTTAGACAACCAATAAGAAACATTTGCTTCTATTTTGCATTGCGTGCAAAAACCATGTTAAGACAATAATACAAAGTATATTAATTTAATTCATGAATAATTTTATTAATCAATCTATTTGGAAAAATTATAAGTTTACAAACGAATATACTACAATTAGGGCACTAGATCCAATAGTCCCCCACTTGGTATAGTGAAGTAGATGAGCCATATTCAGCATTCCCATGCTATCCACTTGTCTTTAAAAACTCCTAACTAATAGAGTCTTGGTAAACGTGTAGGCAAGATTGTCCTCAGATACGACCTTAACTACATCCACGATTTCATCTGCAATTGCCTCCCTTATGATATGGTGCTTTCGATCAATATGTTTCGTCTTCTTGTGCTCTCTCGTCTCTTTGTTATTAGCTACTTTCGCACTATTGTTACAATATAGTGTGATAACTTTTTCATACCAGGAACGACTTCAAGATCCGTGAGGAACTTTCGAAGCCATATTACTTCTTTGGTAGCCTCAGAAGCAGCCACATATTTGGCCTCTATAATGGAGTCAGTAGTAAAACTCTGGTCTACATTTCTCCACACAATGGACCACCATTTAGGACAAAAACACAATCCGATGTCAATTATCTCAAACCTTAACATGTTTGGAAGTTAGAATCAATAGATTCGATAGGAGTGAGATCTTCTCTGAAATACACAAAAATATAATCCATCATTCTCCCTAAATACATGATTATATGCTTAACTGATTGCCAGTGCCTTGGTCCTGCATTCACCTGAGATCAACTTATGTACCCCGTTACAAAGTAGATATGTAATAGCCCAATTTTGACCCTAATCAGACAAAGTGGTTTCGAGACCACAAACCTGAGTCAAAAAAATATTTTAATATTATTTTTAGTATTTGCAGTATGTGAATTAATATGTGTGAAAATTTCGTACGAAAATTTGGTCATTTGAGTGCTTAATTTGATAAATGACTTAATCACATAAAATAAAAATTTAGGGGTCAAATCTAAAAGCACTTAATTGTTGTTTTCTTTTAAAAATAGGGGTCTTAAATGGCAATTAGGTCATTTAAATGATAGTGGGTGACTATGGACAACTTTGTCCTTATGTTATATGAAATATAAGTTATTTAATAAAGGTTAATAAGGTAAATAAATAAAATACTAATATATGTTAATTAAAAACAAAGTAAAAATTCAATTTTTATCATCCATGTTTAGCCGAAACTAGAGAAAAGAAAGAAGAGAGAAACACAAGCATAGATTCGGCAATATTCAAGCTTGATATAATTTTTACGTTTTTGAGATCGTTGCTTTGAATACTTCAAAACCCATGTCTTAATTTTGTGAATTGTTGATGATTTTGAAATGTGTCATTTATGAATTCTTGAGCTTTGTGATAGTTGATGATGAAAAATGAAAGATATGTGAAAGATTAACATGTTTTGTCCGTGAATTTTTGGTGAAATTGAGTAATTAGGGCTAAATTGTGGAATTAAATTTTTGAGGGACTAAAATGTGAAATAAATGAAATGTGTGGACTTGTATGAGCACTAGGTACATTCGACCCTTGTATAGTGTGGACAAATTTTGTGTATTTTGTGTTTTATGTAATAGAGACTAAATTACAAAAAGTGTAAATGTCAGGGGCAAAATGGTAATTTGCTCATTTATGTGTTTTTGGACTAAATTGAATGTGATAATATTTAAACTAGCTCATTTTGAATATATTTATATCAAGAACCAAAGAAATCGGAGTTGGATTGAGGAAAAGCTAAAGTCATCGACTAATCGTCCAGTTTCGATTTTACATTGTCCGAGGTAAGTCTATTAGCAATTAAAAGTTATGAAGTTAACATTTATACATGTATACTAATTGTATTTTGTGTTGAGCTATGATTAAAATTATGTTGATTGAATAAATTTTGAAGTATGGATGATATTTATATATATAGCATGTTCGAATATACAAGTATAATCTTGTATAGATTTATGGGTTGAAATAAAGGTAAGAAATGTATATAAATATAGTTGATATTCGAATAAGCATGTGTATATATATATGTAAATTTCTTGTATTGAATTTAGGTAAGAAAGTTATATATGCATATGTTAGATTCGGATATATATGTAAATACATGAACAAGTGTTGAATTTAGATAAAGGTATGAGTATGTATATATGTATATGTATATGTATATAAGGCTCGAATATATATACATATATATATAAGTTTTTGAATTTAGTTAAAGTATGAATGTTGTATATGTATAAATTCTTGATTTTAATCAAAGGTATGTATAACATATATATATTAGGTTCGAATATATATATAGGTATATACATGTATAAACTCTTGGATTTGATTAAAGATATGTAACTCATGATTGTATATGTAGTTTCGAATAGGTATGTATATGTGAGTTGTAATTTATATGTATATGCTATATTTGAATGAGCATGCTTACATATATGTATATGTTCTTTTATTGAATTTAGGAAGGACATTTATATAAGTTTATATGAGATTTGATTATGCAGGTATACATGTATATGTTCTTGTAATGAATTTAAGTATGAAATTTATATATGTATAAGGAAGATTCGATTATGCATATATATTCATGTAAAAGTTTTTGAATGGAATTGAAGGTATGAAATTATTAGTTTGGATCATTATAAGGTGATCAAATGTTTCAGATTTACGTCTAGCAGGTTTGATGCCGGTGAAATATTTAAGACTTTATGTCTAGCAGGCTTAATGCCAGTGAAACAATTTGGACTATAAGTCTAACAGGCTAAAAGCCGATGTACTGAATCAGGTTTTAAAACCTAGCAGGCTAAGTGCCGGTGAATCTGTTTATATTATGTCTTTAAATATGATGGATATGCATATGAATTATGTTATATGTATTTGAAGAATATGTATACACATTCGGTGATAATACTTGTTAGGCATATTTATATATGTATTTAGCTATTCATGTTTAAAGTGTATATACATTCGGTGATAATATTTGTTATGTGTATAAGCATTCGGCTATTCATGTTTAAAGTGTGTATACATTCGATGATAATATTTGTTAAGCATATATGTATATACACATTCAGCTATTCATGTTTTAAATTGTATATGCATTTGACTATATGTAAACGAAATGTAAATGTATTTGGTTATAAGATTTTGATGAGTATTTATATATACAATTGGTTGTATGCATGTTGTTTATATTTATATGTACTCATTGATATGAATTCTATGATTTCATATATTTGGTTATAAATAAGATGATTATGAATAGCAATTATTCAAATCATAACATATATGGTATATTGCGAATTCATTAAGTGTACCAGGAAATTATATAATTATTTATATATATTTTAGTTATGCTATAGACTTACTAAGCTATAAAAGCTTACTTTGTTTGTTTATGTCTTTCTGTTTTTTTTAGACTTAAAGATTAAGCTTCAAGTTCGGGGATCGTCAGCAAGATCATCACTCTATCTACTGTGTCGGTATTAAAATGTTTAAATTTTAACTTATGGCCTGTACAGGCTAGATAATGTTTTGAAGGTTGTACTTCTATATGTATTGTATATGAGATTAATAGCCCTACGAAAATGGCTTATTTTCTTATGGTTTATTTGTATTGTAATGTCTTTTTTTTGTTCAAAATGGTCAAAAGAGAAGCTTAAAATTTTGCATGTTTAATATTAAAAAAATAAAAAAAATTAAACTTTAATGAATGTCTGTTTTGATTTTTGTTTTGATTAGTAATGCCTCTTAACCCTAATTCAGCGAATATTACGGGTTAGGGGTGTTACAAGATATTTGGGTGTGTGCATAGCATAGCATACATGACACTTCCTACTGTCTAAGCATAAGGAACATCTCTCATGTTCTCTGTTTCTTCCTCTTTCTTAAGACAGTCCTCTAAAGAGAGATGAAATCCCGATATAAAGGGTTGATTTCTCTTCTTCGAATTAGTCATTGCATAATGTTCCAATATCTTGTCTATGTATGAAGCCTGAGATATTGATATCAATTATATTTTTTTTATCCCTTAGGATTCGAACACTTAGAACAAAATTAGTTTCTCCCAAAATCCTTCATGCTAAACTGTTGAGCTAACTACAGTTTAATAGATGACAATGCCCTTACATCATTTCCAATGAGTAGAATGTCATCGATATATAGAACGAGAAAGACCACCTTTCATCCCCTAAACATTTCTAAACACAAGGTTCATCTACCTCTTGCTCAAATCCAAAAGTCTTGATCGCTTGATCAAATATTTGATTCCATTATTGGGATGTTTACTTAAGTCCATAAATGGACCTAAGCAGTTTCCAAACTTTATGCCTGTTTTCTTTAGCTATATATTTGGTAGGTTACATCATGTAGATGCTATCTTCAATATAGTCATTCAAAATGTTGTCTTGACATTCAATTGCCAGATCTTGTGATCAAGAGCTATCGTAATGGACAGTAGTAATATACGGATTGACTTGAGCATGACAACTAGAGAGAAGGTTTCTTTGTAATCGATACCTTCTTTTTGAATATAACATTTTGCTACAAGTTTAGCCTTATAAGTTTCCACTTTTTTATCCGTGTTTTTTCCTCTTATAGATCCACTTATACCCTATGGGTTTTATCCCTTCCGGTAAGTCTACAAGTTCCTGCACTAACTTGGAATACATACAGTCCATCTTAGCTTTCATAGCTATTTCCTAAAGCTTAGATTCAACATTTTACATTGCTTCGTCATATGTGAGTGGGTCATCATCTTACTGTTCGACAGACTCACTGTTAAAAACAATTTCGCTAGATTGGAAGAGCTTAAGCCTACGAGAGACCCTCTCACTACAACGAATCTTTTTATGTTTGTGATTGTTTGCAGGTCTACTATTAGAAGTTGGTTTTGGAATCGTTTCTGTGGGGTTTTGTATATTTTCGAAAGCTTCTTGAGTATCTCTTTACTCCAAGGCTTTAAGTCATTCATGTAACTTTCTTCAAGGAAAGTAGCATGAGTTAACACTATTTTATTTTGCTTTTTCGAGTTATAAAACAAACCACCCTTTGTTCCCTTTGGATATCCTACAAATATACATAACTTTGTCTGTGAGTCCAACTTCTTTGCATCTTTATCTAATACGTGGGTTGAGCATCCCCAAATCCTTAAATGTTTTAGACTTGACTTTCTGTCATACAACAATTTATATAGAGTTTTCGATGCTGAATTAGTGATGCTAGCACGGTCGCATCATGTCATGATACAATTCGACAACATCAGAATTGACCCAAGTACGAGGGGCCTAAGTGCAAAATGAATTTTTAATTTCAGTTTGTTAATTTGGTTGCTGGAAAATAGAATGTTATCCATTTTAGTTACTTTAGCTAATTTAGTTTGAGTCTTTAATTATGTCATAATTTGAACATCATTAATATGAGATTTTAATTATGTCATAATCTGAACAACATTAGTAGGGGTTTTAATTATGTCATAGTTTAGGACATCTTTAATACATGTTTTAAGTATGTTTAAATTCAGACATCTTTAATGTTTGTTTAATTTCCTATATATTTAAAGCGTGTCAAACTTTGCTTAATATGGCATTTACCCATCTGTTTAATGTGTAACAGGTTGTTCATATTGGCTGCTGCTAGGAAGTTTCCTTCAAGCTGTTCATTTGGAACAAATACATTTAAGGAGCTTCATGCATCACAAGCATCAATAATGAACTACATGCACATTCGGGTAATATTCAAGGTGGCTGTTTGAATGGGCTAGGCTTGGCTTTTCAAGCTCCATCCATCAAACCGAATTCATGTATTCATGTAAGTCATAAATTGGAGAGATTCATAGACATTCATAAAGTGCATGGACGGATGGAAGCAAAGGGAGGAGTTCCACATTTAATTGATAGCATTAAATTTTATTCATACATGCAATTATTCAATAAGGTCAAATCTGCCCATTCATGCACTCCAAAAGGGGCTTGTACGGTTTAAATGTCACGCATTGAATCCACAAGATACATGCTTCAAGTTCATCAACAAGCAGCTCATTAATTCAGCCAATGTACCAGTACATACATGCATCAAAATTAGAGGATGAATCAGCTAAATACAAACTCCCTAGTCATGTGTTCAAAATGCATTAAAGCTTCAATTAAAGGAGATGCATGTCTCATGCATCTATCATTCAGCCAAGGGGGATTGAAGGGGAATTAAAGGCTGAACATCATGGAGGATGAATCTGCAAGATGCATGTAACTAGTTCATGAACCTACATGCAATTAAAGCGCCTAATTATGAGAATGCATGGTCCATGCAAGTGCATGGATGATCCAAGGAAATGAATGAGACTTTTGGTGATCATACAAGGCACTTGAAGCTTTCTTCTATGCTAAGAATTCATGCACAACAAAGGGAGGAAGAATGTGACTCTTCAAGTTAAAGTTCATGCATGAATATCATTCAATGAGGTGCATGAATGTCCAAATGCATGCCAATACAAGGGATGAATGTCCATAAACCAACAAAGGGGAGTGAACAACCTTTTATATGCATTTAAAGGAGTTCATGAATCATTCGGTTCATTGTATGGTTTGTGTACATGAACTACATTAATGGCTAAATGTTGGCCATTCATCTTCTTTTATATTTTCCTATAAATAGTTGTTTTGTAAACATTTGGAGAAGCTTTTGAACCTTTGATGAATTTTAATCTATTTGTGATTGTTTAACTCTCTTTGTTCTTTTGTGACATGAATTGACTTATCAAGTTAACCTTGTCACATCAATATGATTCATGTTGAACTTATCACTTCTAGCAAGTGTGGAGTTCAACTACTATATCGATTGGTTCTTATCTTTCTAGATAGAGGGTCACGATTTGTTATCTTTAGCATATCCAATACTAAGTGTTGACATAAGAATCAGGTCAATATTCTTTTATAATATTGGTTCATTCTTCAACCTTAACTTGAAACACAACTTAGCCATTTCCATCAATCTAAACACCCCTTGCAAACCTGCCATTTTTTTGAAACCATTCATACTTAGCCCTACAACTTTGATATTACTTAATTTACGATAGGTAACATTTGCAACTCGTAATCAACCAGAATACAAGATCACATCATTTGGTATTAGAACTAGCCAAATTAAGTAAGTATCCACATTTTTAAAGCTTTCGGGATTGAAATCTTTTTAAAAAAAGAAATCAGCATTGCAATTCAAGTTTGAAAATACAAAGAAAAAAAGGGGGCAAAAAAACAAAGAGGCTAGCTTGAAAGTATTTATGTTGCCCAAGCTCAAAATTTTCTTTTGCCAAAACGAATTTCAACCACACTTCAATTAACTTTGTTTTCTTTCAAGCCTTCCCTATTTGTCAACATTAACTCCCACATTTACATTACTTTTGAAGCCGACTCCACAAAGATTTGCTGCTAAGTCTAAAGTAGTCATCAAAGAACTTAGAGAAGTGAGGAAGAGTGGAAAAAAGGCAAGAGAGTGTGAGGAAATTACAGAGTTAAAAGCTAAAAATTGAGTGAAACACGAGCAGAGTGTATTTTTTTTTAGTGAATTAGTGAGGTTTGCTGTAAGGTAACACCATGTCTCGTAGTCCTGAAAGAAATTTTGCTGAAGGCGATGGTGTACACCTTGTAAGAAACATTGTTGGTGGTGGTGGTGTACTGGACTTAACATATCAAGCCCTAATCCTCGAGATGGACCGGATGCTCTAACGACGTATAGAGCCCGTACAAGAGCATTTGGAATAGTTGGAAGAACGAGTCTTATGTCTATTGACTCCACAAAATCCAAGGAGGGAGCGGGGCCGTCCTAGGCTAAACCAAGATGATTTCTATGAGCCTAGTGATATGGAAAGTGATTATGCCTCAGATCATAGCGAGAGGCAACGAGGTCAAAAGAATCGAGGACTGAGGGACCAAACCTAAGTGGACGATGACCTCAAAAATATCAAGATGGCGATTCCTCCATTTCAAGGAAAAATCGAACCCGAAGCATATCTGAAGTGGGAGAAGAAAATCAAACTTGTCTTCGAGTGCCGCAATTACTCAAAGAGCAAGAAAGTTAATCTTGTCACCATAAATTTTTTTTATTATGCTATCACTTGGTGGGATCAGCTTACTATGAGCTAGAGGAGGAATGGAGAACGACCCGTGTCTACATGGGTCGAAATGAAAGAAATCATGAGGAAGAGATTCATTCCGGCCTATTACAACCACGAGTTGTACCAAAAGTTGCAAAATATCACTCAAGGAAACCGGAGCGTAGAAGACTACTTCAAAGAGATGGAGGTAGCCATGATTCGAGCTGACGTTGAGGAGGATCGAGAGGCTACCATGGCAAGGTTCCTTACTGGTCTCAATCGAGATATTGCGAATGTGGTGGAATTGCAACACTATGTCGAAATCATTGACATGGTTTATATGGCAATTAAAGTGGAGAAGTAATTGAAGCTAAAGGGAGCCACCTGAACCTTTCCTAACTCAGCTTCTACATCGAGATTGTTAAGGAGTCAAACGTCCACTGATTTGTTAAGAAGAGATCCATATCGTGATTCCCATTCATCAAGGAATTTGGGTCGGTATAAAGTAAGCCATAAGTTTGAAGCCTTTCAAGTGACAAACGAGAAGGCACAAGTAATTCTTCGTATGCAGCAAAGTACTCATCCATGGAGGTTCACTTACGAAGGGCTGATCGTGTCTCAAATGTAAATCCTTCCAATTTTACTCCATGCCCATCTTGTAAAGAAAGAATGAGACAAAAGGAAATTGGAAGAAAAAGAGAGCTTGAACGAAAAGAGCAAGAAAAAGAGTGCGAGCAAGAAAAGAACTTTGAAAAAGAAAAAAAAGAGTGAAAGAAAAGAAAATGCAAAAAATGAATGTTTCATTGAGATTGAAGAAATAAAAGAAAGTGTGAATAAAATTAGTGACGTTGAAAAAGAAAGTGAAATGAAGAGTGAAAGTGAGTTTTCAAAAATAAAATAGACTGAGGAAAAAGAAAGAGAGATTGAAAAAGAAATGAGTGAAAAAGATGAAAGTGATCAAGAAAAAGTGAGGAATGTCCTAACTAACCCACATGCGAGTTTGCCTTGTGAATTTTCTTCTTTTCAAGTCACTAAAGATTCATTTGAAAAAATCCAACTTCACAATACCTTCCCGATGAGAGACGATTTCGATTGATCGAGAGGGATAAGATCGAAATGAAATTAATTCAAAAGTGCTTAAAGGTAAGCAAGGTAAGGAAACTTTAGCAATTTAATCATGGTAATCCAATTTGAATGTTGTTGAGAAAATTACCGATGACTTAGTTTTCGAAAGATCTCTGTACATTATTTCGATTAATTGTCATTCTTTGATTGTTGTTGATGATTTTGTCTCAAGAAGTGTTATGAAGATTTTTTCTCATGATGTGTATTGTGTTGGTAAGTCTGTTGATGTCGTTAGATTAAATCGACGTATACAAAATTTGATCGTATGTGATAAAGAATTTTCACGCAAAAAGCTTAATTTGTTTGATTTAGATTGTTATGTGAATTCTTTAAATCAATGTGAGAAAATTTTATAGATATCTATAACTGTTCGGATGAAATTTGAGAGGTATGGTTGTTTGAACATGAGTATGCCTAAATCTTGTTTGTTTGACATATCTGAATTGTTGCTCAAAGAAAAGTCTTTATTGTATTCGAAAATAAGTGATCAAAACCATGTGTTTAAACCCGGAGCATGTTTTCCTAAGTTATTGTTGAGAGAAAGTGAGCATCATAATTTTATTTTGTATAAATGTGTTGGCCACTTTCATTTGCTCCATGACTTATCATTATTTTCGAAAACAAAATATGTGAATTCTAATAACTTACAAATTCAACATCAAATCTTTGATCCCGAAATTGTTCTATATTATGGTTTAAAGGATTCATGCATGTTTTGCATGATTATAACTTTCAATTGATCCATGTTCCTTATATGTTGTTGGCCATGAAACTTTCAAGTCAGATTGAAATGGTAAGAGAAAAATTTGTTTTTGATCCCGGAGGTTATTGTTCTATATTATTGTTTAAGGGGTTTGAGCTAAGGAATTTTGTTTTCCAAGATTATAACTTTTGAATGCTTTGTGATTCTGGTTTGTTGCAATCAATGAAGCTTTTGATTCATTCTGAAAAGGTAAGACCAACTTGTAACTTTTATTCTGGCATTGGTTTATGCATTACATTTTTTAATAGGATACCAAAAAGTTATTTTGTGCCTATAATTTATAATGTCACTAATTTGTTTCATTCTTGTGTAGGTGACAATTTGAAATGGTACCCTTCTAAAGAGGGGGGCATCCAAATGACCTTCTTTCTTTTCGAACCATTTGTGGTTCTCACGTTTTTGTAAGCGACTTTGTCAGGTTCATAAACAAATGGGTTCGTATCTTGAAAGATTTTTTGCGAGCAAATGACCCAATTTGAGGATAAATCATTTTCAAGAAGGAGGGTATGATGCAAGCACGTCCGCATCATGTCATGATACAATTCAACGACATCGGAATTGACCCAAGCACGAGGGGCCCAAGTGCAAAATGAAGTTTTAATTTAAGTTTGTTAATTTTTTTTACTGGAAAATAAGGATGTTATCCATTTTAGTTTGTAACACCCCTTACCCGAGACCGTTGTCGGAGTCGAGATCGAGGCATTACTTTACTTAACTTAAAATTTTGGGCCATAAAATTTTACTTTTGAAATTAATTTCACTATTCACAACAAAGCTGTCCACCTGCGCTGATACGAGATCAAAGGCCCGACAAATGCATTCCAAACTAAATGGGACCATTCAGGAGTTTGTTAGCAAGGCCTTAGATGCATACATGAAAGAACGGGAAAATCAAGATTTCAAATATTGGGAATCTTGGTCCAAGAAACCAAATCTTGCAGCCAAAGCGCATTGGATCTCCGTTACGAGCATCAACGATTCAATTTCAGTAGGAGATGGATCACAAGCCCAAATTCTTGAAGGAAAGGCCCAATAAGAAGATTCCAAGCCCAATCAAGAAATCCACCCATACTTAGTTGAAAATCAGGCCAAATTGTCAAAGTGGCCCAAGTTGTAAAGTTTTATTTTTATTTATTTATTTTTACTTAGTTTAATTTTTATGTAAATATTCAGTCCCAGAGTCCCAAATAAAGACCCTTGGCTGAATTCCCATATTAAAATAATTAGGAGTTTTTTTATTTTAGTTTTCTAATTAGATTAGGACTAGTTATAAGGCCTATTTAAAGGCATGGCTAGCCACCTTGTAAACAACTTCTCAAATATATCAAAAATATCAGTTTTGTTTAAGTGCAGAATTCTCTTTGAGTTTTTCTCCAAGAATTCTGTCTTGAGTTTTCTTTAGAAGTTGTTTTAACAATCTTTTGATTGTGGGAGCCATCTTCAGCCTTCTTCTTGCCATTGATATTCTTTGGAGGGGAGATTAGAGCCGTTTGAAGGGAGTTGTGAGATCTTTCGGGATTTCAAGGCTTCTTAGGACTTATCTTTTAATTTCTTGCTGTCAATTCTTTCTTTATTTCTGCTTGTGCTGAATTTTTATCTAATTTATTTTTTGTTCTTATTGTGTTTTCAGCCTTTTTCTATCTTAAGGAATCAACCCAAAAATCTCCAATTTCTAGGGTTCTTCCATACTCTTTTTGGGTGAAATTAGATTGTCGAAATTTGGGGAAAACTATCTTGGTGTTCAATTGGGCAGAATCACAATCTCTTTTAGGGTTTCAAGAACCCTTATTAACACTTATTTCTATTCTCAATTTGATTCTTTGCTGTTTTGGGGATTTTATTTCAGATTTGAAAATTCAAAATTCTAATCTTTTAATTTTCTGTTTCGTTTCAGATCTGATTGTTTAGGGTTTTTCGTAGGAGTTTCCCGTGACTTGGCAACTCGATCTTGGTCCGCGCGCAACCCCTCTATCATTTGGTATCAGATTTTGGGTGTTTTGGGTGTTCTTGGTTGATTTCTAAACTGATCTCAATTTTTTTTAAAGCATAAACAACAGTTTTACCCAGAAAAAATTTTTGAAAAAAATTCATTTGAGTGGGTAAACATTGTCCGATTAATCTGAAATTTTACATACATATTTGTCGCACTGTTATTGAATAGAAAAAAATATTTCCCGCAAAAAAATTAGTCGAAAAAGTCAAAAAATTGAAAAAATACGAAATCCAATAAAAATTTTACAAAATATTCAGCGGGTTGAATTTGGTGCTCAAACTTTCCAGATCAAGATTTCAATATATAAGGACATTCCAGATTTAATTTCGTGATTTTTAGAGATCGGGAACACCTCTAACGAAGTTGTCAAGTTACTCCGCAGTTTTTCGGGTTTTCTGTTTTCGGCATTTTTTATTGATTCTTAGCTGTAGGTTTTCATTTGTTTGCCTTTATTCTTCCTTTACGCTATCTAACACCTTCTTGTTTCTTGTGTTAGTAGGATTAAAATGTGTGCCCAATTCTTCCTCGGTGCAACACGAATCAATTGGTGTCTCATCAGTTTTTGGCATCCTAGTGCACATTAGGATTCTTTGGTAGATCGGTTCATCCACTCTCTAATTGGTTGATATAAACTCTCCTAAAGGACTCACAAGACTGAATTCTACCTCATTGAGAATTTGAATTTTCTTTTTGAGTAATTAACGGTGAGGTTTGCTAACTTTTATTTTTGAGTGTTGAGTGTTTATTTTCGCAGGTTTTTGGAAAATGTCTAAAGGTGATATTGACCATAATGATGTCTATGACATGTTTCAAAAACTCCAACAACAATTAGATGAACACGCTGCCACACTTCGGACCTTGAGTACTGGTTTCAATAAGGTGAGATAGAATCAAGATCCTCATTATCGGGATCCAATTACAGAAGATAGGATAACCCACCTCCTACTCATAGACGCGGTCCTCGACGTGTCCCTAGAACTGATGCTGATTTTCATGATCGTGGGCAACCCTCCTTGGCAAAACCGAAGTTCACAATTCCCCAATTTCGTGGTAAGAATGATCCAGAAGCTTATTGTGAATGGGAATCTAAGATTGAACTAATGTTTAGGTATTATAAATGTCCAGATGATGAGAAAGTTGCGTTAGCAACGCTGGAATTTTCAGATTATGCATTAAGTTGGTGGACTCAACTTGGGGTAAATCGTCATCGGAATTATGAAGGTGAGATTTCGACATGGGAGGAGTTGAAACAAATTATGCGAAAAAGGTTTGTTCGACCTTACTACTATAGGGAGATTAAAACAAAGCTTAGAAGACTTATTCAAGGTAGTAGGACAGTGGATGAATATTTTAAGGAGATGGAGATGCTCATTCAGAGAGCTAATGTGGAGGAGGATAAGGAAACAACTATGGTTCGATTTATTGATGGTTTGAATAGGCCGATAGCTAATACATTGAGGCTACAAACTTACATTGATTTGGAAGAAGCAGTTCATAAAGCCATTGAGATCGAGCAACAACTAAAGGAACAAAGGTTTGGTTCCTTCTCGACTTCACAATATTACCGAGGTAACAACTCCAATTCTGATTTTAAGAGTTCGAAATCCCCTTTTGTTACTAACAAGTCTTCTTTGAGTAATGGAAGTAAGCAATCAGATTGGAAAAAAGGGGCTCCTGCTAAAACGCAAACACCTTCTAAGCAGCCCAATTTAGGTGATTCGAGTGCGAAGAGGACTTGTGAGATTGAATGCTTTAAGTGCAAAGGGCGTGGTCATTATAGTAGAGAATGCCCTAACACGAGATTACTTCTTCTAAAAGATAACGGTGAGTACACTTCCGACTCTGATAATATAGATCCAGATATGCCAGAACTTGTGGATGACAGTGATAATGGCGACGAGTTGGTCGAACCACCAAAGGAAGGAGACTTTGCTGATTTCCATTGCTTTGTAGTTCGCCGAACCCTTAACATTCAGATAAAAGATGATGATAGCCAAAGAACCAATATTTTCCATTCTCAGTGTTTTATTAAAGGTAACTTATGTTCACTCATTATTGATAGTGGGAGTTGCTCGAATGTAGTGAGTAGCTATTTGGTGGGTTCTTTAAAGTTGCCTTGTACCAAACACCCTAAGCCATATCACCTTCAATGGCTTAATGAATGTTCCGAAGTAAAAGTTACAAAACAGTCCTTGGTCACTTTTAAGCTTGGCAATTACGAAGATGAAGTTTGGTGTGATGTGGTCCCAATGCATGCGGCACACTTGCTCCTTGGATGACCTTGCCAATTTGATCGTGATGTTACACACCAAGGTAAACTTAATCGATACTCCCTTGTATTTAAAGGTAAGAAATTCACTTTTGCTCCTTTAAATCCCACTGATGTATACAAAGATCAACAGAGGATGATGAAATTTTGTGAGGGGGTAAGGGAGAAAGGGCAAGTACAAAAGACAGAGAGAAAAGAGGCTAATAGTGAAAAAAGTCACAATTTAAAAAGCCCAAAGGTGAGTGAATCCTCAAGAGGTAAAATGAGCGAAAAAAATCTTTTAGCAACAAAAAAAGATGTGCGGAGAGCCCTACTCAACAAACAGCCTTGTATCCTTGTGAGGTTTAGGCAAAATTATTTATCTTTATCTAACGTTAACGAAAATTTTCCTAGTGTGTTTCAGTCTCTTTTGTAGGATTATGAGGATGTTTTTAGTGAGGCCCCTAAAGGTTTACAACCTTTACGAGGGATTGAACATCAAATTGACTTAGTACCCGGAGCTTCGATTCCAAATCGACCAGCCTATAGATGCAATCTCGAGGAGACAAAGGAATTGCAAAGACAAGTTGAGGAGTTACTAGATAAAGGGTACATTCGTGAAAGCCTAAGCCCTTGTGCTGTTCCTGTCTTATTGGTACCAAAGAAAAATGGTACGTTTAGTATGTGTGTTGATTGTAGCCCAATCAACAAGATAACGGTAAAATATCAACATCCAATTCCTAGACTTGATGATATGCTTGATGAATTACATGGTTCAATAATATTTACAAAAATTGATTTAAAAAGCGGTTATCATCAAATTCGAATGAGGGAAGGGGATGAATGGAAAACAACCTTTAAAACAAAATTTGGATTGTATGAATGGTTAGTTATGCCTTTCGGCCTTACTAATGCACCTAGTACATTTATGAGATTGATCATGTTTTAAGGCTATACTTGGGTAAATTTGTAGTAGTTTACTTTGATGATATCTTAATTTATTCCAAGACTTTAGATGATCATGTTTTCCATGTTCGAACCGTTTTGGATATTCTGCGAGCTGAAAAAATATTTGCCAACCTTGATAAATGCACATTCTATTGTGATAAACTAATATTCTTAGGTTTCATAGTTAGTGCTCAAGGTATTCATGTCGACGAGGACAAAGTCAAGGCAATTAAGGAGTGACCGACTCCTAAATCGGTAACTGAGGTGAGATCTTTCCATGGTTTAGCTAGTTTTTATAGACGATTTGTGAAAGATTTCTCTACTATTGCTGCCCCATTGACAGAGGTTATAAAGAAATCAGTGGGTTTCAAATGGGGTGAAACCCAAGGAAAGGCCTTTCAAACTCTAAAAGCTAAGTTATGTTCTGCTCATTTGCTTAAATTACCTGATTTTGGTAAAACTTTTGAACTTGAGTGTGATGCTTCAGGAATTGGAATCGGCACCGTTTTAATGCAAGATAAGCAACCTATTGCTTATTTTAGTGAGAAATTGAATGGTGCACAGTTAAACTATTCAACTTATGACAAAGAACTCTTGGCATTGGTTCGTGCACTTCAAGTATGGCAACATTATTTACTGCCTAATGAGTTTGTCATACACACAGATCATGAATCCCTTAAATGGTTAAATGGACAAGGTAAGTTAAGTAAAAGACATGCCCGATGGGTAGAATTCATTGAAACATTCCCTTATGTGATACAATATAAAACAGGTAAAGATAATGTAGTTGCAGATGCTTTGTCTAGAAGATATACTTTAATAACTACATTGAATGCTAAAGTCTTAGGGTTTGAACATATTAAGGGGCTATATGATGATGATGCTGATTTCGGCCATATCTATAGGAATTGTGGACATACTACTTTTGAAAAATTTTATCTTGTAGATGGCTTTCTTTTTTGTATAAACAGGTTATGCATACCAAAGTGTTCCATGAGAGACTTATTTATTCATGAGGCCCATAGTGGGGGTTTGATGGGACATTTTGGAGTGGCTAAAACACTAAACATCTTGCAAGAACACTTCCATTGGCCACATATGAAAAAGGATGTCGAAAAGGTATGTTCCAAGTGCATTACATGCAAACAAGCAAAATCTAAGGTAATGCCTCATGGCCTTTACACTCCTTTACCGATTCCTACTTCACCTTGGGTAGATTTATCCATGGATTTTATTCTAGGTTTGCCTCGAAATAAGAAAGGAAGAGATAGTATATTTGTTGTTGTTGACAGGTTTTCAAAGATGGCACATTTTATTTCTTGTCACAAAATAGATGATGCTACACATGTGGCAGACTTATTCTTTAAAGAGGTGGTAAGACTTCATGGCATCCCTAAAACAATTGTTTCTGACAGAGATGTCAAATTCCTTAGCCACTTTTGGAAGGTATTGTGGGGTAAGCTTGGTACTAAATTACTTTATTCCACTACATGTCACCCCCAAACTGATGGCCATACCGAAGTAGTTAATCGGATCTTAAGGACTTTATTACGATCTGTTGTGGGAAAGAACATTAGAAATTGGGAAGAATGCCTACCGTTTGTTGAATTTGCATATAATAGATCTATTTATTCTACAACTGGTTATTCTCCATTTGAACTTGTTTATGGTTTTAACCCACTAACAGTACTTGATCTTGCGCCATTACCACTTGAACACATTGTTAATTTAGATGGTGAACAGAAAGATGAGTTGGTGAAATCCTTACATGAGAAGGCTAGGCAACGAATAGCCAAAACAAATGATGCCAACACCAACAAAGCAAACAAGGGGCACAAACGGGTTGTCCTAGAACCCGGAGATTGGGTTTGGGTCCATATGAGGAATGAACGATTTCCTGCAAAAAGAAAGACCAAGTTGGACCCAAGGGGCGATGGGCCTTTCCAAGTACTCGAGAGGATCAACGATAATGCCTATAAAATTGATCTACCTGGTGAGTACAATGTAAGTTTTTAATGATTTTCTAAACTCAGAATAGAGGACTCCAAAAATAGTTCTGACCCTGTCTCACTAAAATTCACATATCTTAAAATATAAAATTAATTTTGCTACACCATTATTTTTCTATGAAAGTAGGCTTAATAAGCTTTAATTATATATATCATTCACCTTCTAATTCATTTTATACTATCCTAGGTGATTTTTCAAATTCACATTACTGTTGCTGCTTGAAATCTGTTTCTTTGCGAATTTTACTCTTTCATGATTTCTATGCATAATTTATCACCTAAACATTTGTAACAGCAAACACCTTCATCCTTAGCCATTTTAACAACCATTCATCATCAAATACTTACATATCATTCTTTAGAAAAATCATAAATACAAACATTCAAAATAACTAAGTCTCTATACATGCCATAACCCCAAACATGGTTCATTATAAAATACCGAGCTGTTGTCGTTGATAGTGTGGACAATCTCTGACGTCTTTAAGTTCCCAAAAGTAGCTTTACAATACTATAAGAGAAATAAAAATAAAAGAAGTAAGCATAAGCTTAGTAAGTTTACTAGCAAATAAATAACAACATTTAACACAAATAATTAAACTCAAATGTCAAGATCTCTAGTTTACTCTTTATTTAATCTCATTCTCGTTCTCTTGTTGGTTTACTTAGTTAACTCATGATCGTAACTTATTCTTCTCTTGCTGAAACATTGAGTATCAATTGATAATATAGTAAGTTCTTAACTCTTATAACTCATCTGAGCTTGCCATTTATGCTTTTAAATGAACTTTCATTAACATGATTCGTTTACTAGCCCATTGAGCCACGTTGGAATAATAAGAATACTTGGGTCTTTTCTGATAATAACATGCCAAAGCCATGTCCCAGACATGGTCTTACATAGGATGTTCTCATATCGGTGCCCATGCCATGGTCTTATGGGGGACCTGTCATCTCGGTGCCAATGTCATGTCCCAGACATTGTCTTACATGGGACCTCTTTACCCAAATGTCATGACATTTGTATCCAATACATTCCTCATGTTTCAACGGGGCTTTTTAACACCGATTCTCTGTCATATCATACTTGAGTCAACATTAAATAAATTCATAAAATAAATGCATAATTTCTAGAAAATAACAATATTAATAATAATTATTGAAATATTATATTTATTTACCATAAACTTACCTCGGTACAAAATATAGCCAAATTCACCAACTTAGCCTTCAACTTTATTCTTTCCTTTGTCTAACCTCGAGTTTCATTCTTCTTGATCTAAAATAGCAAATTTAACTCATTTAATACTCACATTTATCAAAATATCCATCGACTCTAACTTTGACAAAATTACAATTTTACCCCTAAACTTTTACATAATTATGCTTTTGCCCCAAAGTTCGAAAATTAAACTTCATCTCATACTATTATGTTATATAACATGCTGAAAATTTTTCTCTTCTATGACAACATCAAATTCTCACTCTAACACTTACTTATGTACATTAGAGATTTTTACTGATTATGTCAACTTACTCGTTTTCGCTTAAAATTGGTTAGCAAAAGTTGTTTAACATAATTTCTAGCTTCATATTCTATCATAAGACATCAAAATAAACACTTTTCACCTATGGGTATTTTTCCAAATATAAACCCTAGGTTAAATTATTGTTAGAATAAGCTAAATTAAGCCACCGGGATCTCAAAAATGTAAAGAGCATTAAAAACGGGGCTTGAGATCACTTACTATGGAACTTGGAAGCTTGAAAACCCTAACTATGGCTTCTCCCCTTGCTAAATTCGACCTAATGAAGAAGATGATCAAAAATTGGCTTTTAATTTTGTTTTTAATTCATTTTAATAACTAAATGACTAAAATACCCTTAATGAAAAACTTTGGAAACATGCCTAACCATGTCCATTTTTGTCCACCAACTTAACCAATGGTCTAATTACCATATAAATACCTTCAATTTAAAATTTCATAACAATTGGACACCTCTAACATATAGAACTCAACTTTTGCACTTTTTACAATTTAGCCTTTTTGACTAAATTGAGTGCCCAAACGTCAAAATTTTTGAACGAAATTTTCACGAAATATTTCCACGAAATTTTAGGCCATATAAATATAATAAAAATAATTTTTTCCTCATCGAATTTGTGGTCCCGAAACCACTGTTCCAATAACCTTAAATTTGGGCCATTACATAGTTACTTTAGTTAATTTAGTTTGAATATTCAATTATGTCATAATTTGAACATCATTAATATGAATTTTTAATTATGTCATAATCTGAACAACATTAATAAGGGTTTTAATTATGTCATAGTTTAGGACATCTTTAATACATGTTTTAAGTATGTTTAAATTCAAACATCTTTAATGTTTGTTTAATTTCCCACATATTTAAAGTGTGTCAAACTTTGCTTAATGTGGCATTTACCCGTCTCTTTAATGTGTAACAGGTTGTTCACATTGGCTGCTGCTAGGAAGCTTCCTTCAAGTTGTTCGTGTGGCATAAACACAGTTAAGGAGCTTCATGCGTCACAAGCATCAATAATGAACTACTTGTACATTCAAGTAATATTCAAGGTGGCTGTTTGAATGGGCAAGGCTTGGCTTTTCAAGCTCCATTCATCAAATCGAATTCATGTATTCATGCAAGTCATAAATTGGAGAGATTCATAGCCATTCACAAAGTGCATGGATGGATGGAAGTAAAGGGAGGAGTTCCACATCTAATTGGAAATGTTAAATTATGTTCATAATTCAAGAGGGTCGAATCTGCCTATTCATGCACTCTGAAAAGGGCTTGTACGGTTTAAATGTCCCACATTGAATCCACAATATACATGCCTCAAGTTCATCAACAAGCAGCTCATTAATTCAGCCAATGTACTAGCATATACGTGCACCGAAATTAGGGGATGAATCAACTAAATACAAACTGCCATTCATGTGTTTAAGACGCATTAAAGCTTCAATTAAAGGAGATGTATGTCCCATGCATTTATCATTCGGCCAAGGGGGATTGAAGTGGAATTAAAGGCTGAATATCATGGAAGATGAATCTGCAAGATGCATGTAGCTAGTTCATGAACCTACATGCCATTAAAGCGCCTATTTATGAGAATACATGTTCCATGCAAGTGCATGGACGATCCAAGGAGATGAATGAAACTTTTGGTGGTCATACAAGGCACTTGAAGCTTTCTTCTATGCTAAGAATTCATGCACAACAAAGGGAGGAAGAATGTGACTCTTCAAGTTAAAATTCATGCATGAATATCATTCAATGAGGTGCATGAACGTCCAAATACATGCCAATACAAAGGATGAACGTCCATAAACCAACAAAGAGGAGCGAACAACCATTTATATGCATTTAAGGGAGTTCATAAATCATTCGGTTCATTGTATGGTTTATGTACATGAACTACATTAATGGCTGAATGTTGGCCATTCATCTTCTTTTATATTTTCCTATAAATAGTTGTTTTGTAAACATTTGGAGAAACTTTTGAACCTTTGATGAATTTTAATCTATTTGTGAGTTGTTCAACTCTCTTTGTTCTTTTGTGACTCAAATTGACTTATATATATACCCATATCTAGAATATTCATCAATAAAGGTTACATAATACTCGTAACCACCTCTTACAGTATCGCTCATGAGGCCACATACGTTAGTGTGCACAAGTTCTAGGGGTTTTCTGGCCCTTGTTTGTGACAGCCCAAAATTGACCCTAGTCGGGAAGTGGTTTCGGGACCGCTAAACCGAGTCACCGAAAGGTTTGAATGTGATGTTTATTGTCTAGAATATGTAATCATGAATGTGGAAAATTTCAAGCTTCGATTTAGTCGATTGCATGTGAATTTAGTCAATAGGACTTATATGAGAAAATTTTAAAATGTGATAGGTCAATGCATGAGGACCTATTAGTGCATGTGGAAGAAAAAGGGGACTTGCATGTCAAATTCCCCCTCCCTAATATGTAGTGGCCGGCCATGCTATGGGTGGAAACATGTTGGGAACATGTTGGCCTAGTGAGGTATGTAGGATAAAATATAATAAGAAGTATGGGGAATAAAGAAATGGAAAAAGGAAAGGATGTGTGTAATTGTTTCTTCCCCTCCCCATTGCCGTGAAAGTAAGAAGGAAAAACAAAAAAAAAAAGTGTCCATCTTTCTTCATGTCCCCTTGGCCGAATGTTCTAAGGAAGAAAGAAAAATAAGTTGTGTTTTTTTTGGTTCTTCTTGGCCGAATTGAAAGGAAGAAGAAGGGAGTGAAGCAATCGGTCATCTTAGGTCACTATTAAGGTAAGAAAGTTTGTACTAGCTTTTGAAATTTTAGTTGATATTGAGTGAGTTATCAAGTGATTTTTGTAAACCATGTTGAAATTTCAATTTTGGGGGTGAGTATGGTTTTCGGCTATAAAAGATTAATAAGGGTGATGATTGTGTTTCATGCTAAACTTAGATGAATAATGGTAGTTGCTCACATCTCGATATCTATGAGTTCCTTTCTTGGTTCTACCATAGACCCCCAAAGTATATGTTTATTTGGTGTTGTTGGAGGTTTATGATAGAAGCTAATGAGTGAGAGTTTGATAGGTACCATGAGGTTAAACTTCATGAGATTGTAAGCTTGTAAGTTGGATGATGAAATTCATGCTTTGTGAAAGTAGAAGGAGCATTCGGCCATGAAGATAAAAAGGGGGAAATTTATGAGGAATTAAGTTGGAAGCTATTATAATGTACTTGTGCATTCGGGTATGGGATGAAAATATATGAGATGGCTATAATTAGCCTTGTGATTCGGCTCTTGTATATATATATATGCACATGATGTATTGGTATGATACATATATATATCACCCCAAAGTATATGTTTATATATGGTGGTGGTTTAGTTATGGACTAAATGATGGATACATATTGAGTTATAATATGTAATGCATTAGTTAGTAAAATGTATGTCATTTATATGTGGTACTAAGAATATAATTTGGCCTCAAAGCAGACATGCATATTCGGCCACATGAGATGGATTGGCGTTGCATGAATTCGGTTAGAGGCAAACATATTGATGCCTATATCTTGGTAAGGACAATCGGCTAAAGGGGAGTGTGGGTTAATATGTTGAGTTGATGCATGATTTCACATGTATGTGACTTTAAAGTCTAATGTATAAATATGGGCTAAGTGCCTTATGTTCCTCTTTTCGATGCTCAAATGATTAAATCAATTTATTTGTTTAATTAAGCTCAAGAGCATAGGCAAAGAAAAGATCACCGAGTAGCCGAGTTGGAACCGTCTTACCCAACACGAGGTAAGTCATTAAGCATGTAGTTGGCGTTATTTCAAATGGTCATAATGTTTATGTATTGATGCTGAATGGAATGAATAAATATACATATATATATGCATGTACGGATGTGATAATGAAATTGTTGAATGGAAAGAAAAGAGGTAAGATGTACTGAGTTGTTGATCTCGGCACTAAACGTGCGGGTATAACCATTTACGACCATGAGATTGGCGCTAAGTGCGCGGGATTAAATTGTACAGCACTAAGTGTGCGATTTGACTATGTTGCACTAAGTGTGCGAAATGAATATGATGCACTAAGTGTGCGAATTGACCATGCGGCACTAAGTGTGCGAGTTTGACTATGTAGCACTAAGTGTGCGATTTGATTACGTAGCACTAAGTGTGCGAGTTGATTATATAGCACTGAGTGTGCGGACTCAATATACATTCGTGAATCATTATGGACACTACGTGTGCGACACTATTGAGTCGATCGCGGACAGCGGATCGGGTAAGTGTCTTGAGTACATGGCTAATAGGTGCTATGCTTATACTTGGTGTTGAGCTCGGTAAGTTTGAACCTATGTGACAAATATACTTGAAGTCACGTACATAAAATTTATCGTAGGATGGGTGAAAGGCCGTTTAGTCGTTTGATTGTAATGAAAATAAATTGATTTATGAAAATGCTTCAATGTCCCATTGATGAGTATATGGAATGTGAATGCATGAATTGATATGAAATTGAATCGATAGGTTGGAGGAACTATGGTATGGTTCGGTATGGATGGAGTAAATTGTCTCGTTCCATTTTGTTTCCTCTTGTGATAATGTTATTGATGGATGGTAGTGCATTGCTTATGACTTACTGAGTTATAAACTCACTCGGTGTTTCCTTGTCACCCATTATAGGTTGCTTGGACTCATCTATTTTTGCGGGGTCAGGCCGTCATCGAAGTCATCACACCGGATAGCAAGTTTTGGTACTTTCTTCTTAGTTGGTTTAGAAGAACATTTTGGCATGTATAAGCTATTACGTTGTGTTTGAACTTTGGCATGTAAAATTTAAGCCATGCGAAAATGGCACGAATGTTCGATTGAGTTGGATCAAGGGTAGGCACGAAATGGACCTAGTTACTTTCGTAACAGATGCTGGCAGCAGCAGTGTCATGAGATTGAAAAATCACTAAAAATAGTAGGAGTGGGATTAATTGATGAATAAATTATGTAATCGAAGCTCGATGAGTTTGTTTTCATGAGGAAGTAACGAAAAGATCATATGGGCAGTATATTAAGAGATAATCAGATTTTTGTGGGACAGGGCCAGAACGGTTTCTGGATTCCCTGCTCCGACTTTGGAAATTCATTATAAATTAACCAGAGATAATTAGGGGTCGTACCATATATGTACAGATTCCTCTCTGAGTCTAGTTTTCATAGAAACAAACGGCATCAGTATTGAAGCCCCGTGCAGGGAGATATCCAAGTCGTAATGGGAAAAGGTCAGTGTAGTCGACCCCTGCAACTTGGGAGACTTTGACTAATAAACTGTACTAATTGGCCCGACCAAAAATTCTAGAAAAAAATAAATAGATGGGAACATGAGTCTAGTTTCTGGGAAAAATTACAAAACTGATTTTCGAGTTACGAAACTCAAGATATGATTTTTAAAACCACTAGTACACAGATTGGGCAATGTCTGGAAAATAAATTTTATAAGGGGTTAAAGTCAGTTAACACCTCGTGCTCGACTCCGGTGTCGGTTTCGGGTTCGGGGTGTTACATTTGATTGGTATCAGAGCTATGGTTTAGTCGGTTCTAGGACTACCATAGCGCGTATGAGTCTAGCTATACATGCCGAATGTTAATGTTTAAATGTGTGATGACTTCCGACAGTGGAAATGTTTTTGTTTTGATTAGTAAATGGATCCCGGTGTAGAAAGAACCCTAGCGGATGACGTTGAGAGCGTAGCGGCTGCTCCTGCACAAGGGACGCCGCCTGTTGAACCTCAGTCATCTGCGAATAATCAAGGTGAGGGGGCTAAACAAGCCTTCTTTACCATGATGAATGAGTGGGTCGCGCAATATGCCCGAACCAACCCGGCTGTCCAACAATTCCCAAATTTGAATAATCCACCCCAAGAGCCTGTAATGCCATCAGTCGCTGATCCTGTGAGGCTGAGTAAGCCACCTGTAGACTTGATTAGGAAGCGTGGGGCCGAGGAGTTCAAGGCCATAGTAACTGATGATGCCGAAAGGGCCGAGTTCTGGCTTGATAACACCATTCGGGTGTTCGATGAATTGTCATGCACACCCGACGAATGTCTAAAATGTGCTGTATCTTTGTTGCGAGACTCAGCCTACTATTGGTGGAGGACCTTGATTTCCATAGTCCCGAACGAGCGAGTAACTTGGGACTTCTTTCAAACGGAATTCCGAAAGAAATTTATTAGCCAACGGTTCATTAATCAGAAGTGTAAGGAGTTCTTGGAACTCAAGCAAGACCGTATGACTGTATCTGAATACGAACATGAATTCGTAAGACTCAGTAGGTATGCCCGGGAGTGTGTAGCTAATGAGGTTGCTATGTGCAAAAGATTCGAGGAAGGATCGAATGAAGATTTAAAGCTACTAATGGGTATTTTGGAAATAAAAGAATTCGTAACACTAGTCGAACGAGCCTGCAAGGCGGAAGAACTTGGAAAGGAGAAGAGGAAGGCTGAATTTGAAGCTAGAGATTATCGTAAAAGATCGACGGGTAAAGCTCCGTTCTCAGCTGTAAAGAAGTTCAGGGAGGACATTAATAAGTCGAGGGCGACTGCGGGAATTTCCATCATGGCAAGACCATCGATGGGCTCCCGAGCTACTTCGGTAGCTAGTGTGGGCAATAATCGTCACGAGAAACCTGAATGTCCCCAATGTGGAAGACGACACCTAGGTGAATGTTGGGGCAAGTCTACTAGCAGGGCCTGTTACGGATGCGGTTCGAAGGACCACTTTATTAGAGATTGCACGGAGCTGGATGAGAAGAATAAGATTCAAGGTGCAAGACCTAGTGGAGTGACATCTAGAGGTAGACCACCGAGAATTTTAGGAGGCAGGGGTGGTAGTCAGAGGGGGGCCTCTGATACGGCCGATCGAGCCGAGAACCGTACTCCTACTAGAGCATATGCCATTCGCGCACGAGAGGAGGCATCCTCCCCCGACGTCATCACTGGTACCTTCACTCTCTTTGATACTAATGTGATTGCATTGATTGACCCTGGTTCTACTCATTCATATGTATGCGAAACCTTAGCAACCAGTAAGACTCTACCTGTTGAGTCTACTGAGCTCGTAATTCGAGTATCAAACCCTTTGGATCAATGCGTACTTGTTGATAAAGTGTGTAAGAGATGCCCTCTAATAATCCGAGAATCCTGTTTTCCGGCCGATTTGATGCTTTTGCCGTTCGACGAGTTTGATGTTATTCTTGGTTTGGATTGGTTAACCGCGCATGATGCGGTTGTGAATTGCAAAAGCAAGACTATCGATTTGAGGTGTGCAAATAACGAAATAATCCGAGTTGAGTCTACGGACTTAAGGGGGTTGCCAGCTGTAATATCAGCAATGTTGGCCCAGAAATATGAAAGGAAAGGGTGCGAAGCATACCTCGCGTATGTACTTGATGACAAGGAGTTAGAAAAGAAACCCAAATCGGTGCCGGTGGTTTGTGAATACCCGGATGTTTTTCCTGAAGAGTTACCGGGTTTGCCACCTGTTCGGGAGGTAGAGTTTGGTATTGAGCTTGTACCTGGAACTACGCCAATTTCGATCGCTCCGTATCGTATGGCACTAACCGAGTTAAAAGAGTTGAAAGCTCAGTTGCAAGAATTGACGGATAGAGGTTTCGCTCGACCGAGTTTCTCACCTTGGAGTGCACCAGTATTGTTCGTGAAAAAGAAGGACGGAACCATGAGGTTGTGTATTGACTATCGTCAACTGAATAAAGTGACGATAAAGAATAAGTATCCGTTACCGCGTATTGATGATCTGTTCGATCAATTAAAGGGAGCATCGGTGTTTTTCAAAGATAGATTTGAGATCGGGTTATTATCAGTTGCGGATTCGAGATTCAGACGTACCCAAAACTGCTTTCAGAACGAGGTACGGTCACTACGAGTTCTTAGTGATGCCGTTTGGGCTCACTAATGCCCCTGCGGTGTTTATGGATTTGATGAATCGGATCTTCAGGCCGTATTTGGATCGGTTCGTAGTTGTGTTTATTGATGACATCTTGGTCTATTCAAGAGATGAGATCGAACATACTGAACACTTGAGATTAGTGTTGCAAATTTTGCGGGATAAGCGGTTATATGCGAAGTTCAGTAAGTGTGAGTTCTGGTTAAGAGAGGTTAGCTTCTTGGGTCATGTGGTATCCGCATCGGGTATTCGCGTTGACCCGAACAAAATCTCAGCCATACTTAACTGGAAACCTCCGAGAAATATTACTGAGGTTCGGAGCTTTTGGGACTCGCCGGTTATTACCGACGATTTGTCAAAGGTTTCTCGATGATAGCCACACCAATGACGAAGCTACTTCAAAAGGATGTTAAGTTCGAATGGACGGAGAAATGTTAGAAAAGCTTCGATCAACTGAAAACTCATTTGACTGAAGCTCCAATTTTGGTGCAACCCGAATCGGGTAAAGAGTTTGTCATTTATAGTGACGCATCCCTACTTGTGTTGGGTTGCGTATTGATGCAAGAAGGTCGAGTTGTGGCCTATGCGTCGAGACAATTGAAGCCACACGAGAGAAATTATCCGACCCATGATCTCGAACTAGCCGCCATTGTGTTTGCATTGAAAATATGGCGACATTATTTGTTTGGTGAGAAGTGCCATGTGTTTTCGGATCACAAAAGTCTCAAATATTTGATGACTCAACGAGACTTGAATCTGCGACAAAGACGTTGGCTTGAGTTGTTGAAAGATTACGAGCTTGTCATTGATTACCACCCGGGAAAGGCTAATGTGGTTGCGGACGCCTTAAGCCGGAAATCACTGTTTGCTTTGCGAGCGATGAATGTACACTTGTCTGTTCTACCTGACAATGTGTTAGTAGCTGAATTAAAAGCCAAACCATTATTGACTCATCAAATTCGTGAAGCTCAGAAAGTCGATGATGAATTGGTTGCAAACGAGCTGAGTGTGTTCCGAACAAGGAATCGAAGTTTCAGATTGATGATGATGGTTGTTTGAGGTTTAGAAGTCGTTTGTGTGTTCCAAGGAATTCGGAACTCATTCCGATGATTCTGAACGAAGCCCATTGTAGCCGAATGTCAATTCACCCGGGAGCACGAAAATGTACAACGACTTGAAACGTCGGTTTTGGTGGCATGGTATGAAACGAGACATCTCCGACTTTGTTTCGAGATGTTTAATATGTCAACAAGTGAAAGCGGAACATCAAGTGCCTTCAGGGTTACTTCAGCCGATCATGATACCCGAGTGGAAATGGGACCGAGTCACAATGGACTTTGTGTCCGGACTGCCATTGTCAACAAGTAAGAAGGATGCAATTTGGGTTGTGGTTGATAGACTGACTAAGTCGGCTCACTTTATCCCCGTGCGTACGGATCTTTCATTGGATAAACTAGTCGAATTGTATGTCTCTCAGAGTGTGAGATTACATGGAGTACCTATTTGTATCGTGTCGGATAGAGATCCGAGATTTACCTCACGATTTTGGAAGAAATTGCAAGAAGCTTTGGGTACCAAGCTGCATTTTAGCACTGCTTTTCACCCCCAAACCGATGGTCAATCCGAGCGGATAATTCAGATACTTGAGGATATGTTGAGATGTTGCATCCTCGAGTTCAGTAGTTCATGGGAACGGTATCTACCTTTGATTGAATTCGCTTACAACAATAGTTTTCAATCAAGTATTAAGATGGCACCTTATGAGGCTTTGTACGGTCGTAAATGCCGTACGCCATTGTTTTGGACCGAGCTTGGTGAAAGTAAAATTTTCGGAGTTGATTTGATTAAAGATGCCGAACAAAAAGTAAAGGTAATCCGCGAAAGTCTGAAGGTAGCCACAGATCGTCAAAAATCGTATGCGGATTTAAAACGAAAGGACATTGAATATCAGGTGGGAGATAAAGTGTTTCTTAAAGTGACACCTTGGAAGAAGGTACTCAGTTTTGGCCGTAAAGGCAAGTTGAGCCCGAGATTCATTGGGCCGTACGAAATTTCCAAACGAGTGGGGCTGGTTGCATATAGATTGATTTTGCCCCCTGAACTTGAAAGATTCACGACGTCTTTCATGTTTCGATGCTTCGGCGCTATAGACCTGATCCTTCGCACATAATTAGTCCGTCGGAGGTTGAAATTCAGGCTGATATGAGTTATGAAGAAGAGCCGATGCGTGTCCTAGCTCGTGAAGTGAAGGAGTTGCAAAACAAAAGAGTTCCCCTAGTAAAAGTGTTATGGCTCAAACACGGGATCGAGGAAGCTACTTGGGAAACCGAGAGCTCGATGAAAGAACGATATCCAAACCTATTTATCGGTAAGATTTTCGAGGACGAAAATTTCTTAAGTGAGGGAGAGTTGTGACAGCCCAAAATTGACCCTAGTCGGGAAGTGGTTTCGGGACCGCTAAACCGAGTCACCGAAAGGTTTGAATGTGATGTTTATTGTCTAGAATATGTAATCATGAATGTGGAAAATTTCAAGCTTCGATTTAGTCGATTGCATGTGAATTTAGTCAATAGGACTTATATGAGAAAATTTTAAAATGTGATAGGTCAATGCATGAGGACCTATTAGTGCATGTGGAAGAAAAAGGGGACTTGCATGTCAAATTCCCCCTCCCTAATATGTAGTGGCCGGCCATGCTATGGGTGGAAACATGTTGGAACATGTTGGCCTAGTGAGGTATGTAGGATAAAATATAATAAGAAGTATGGGGAATAAAGAAATGGAAAAAGGAAAGGATGTGTGTAATTGTTTCTTCCCCTCCCCATTGCCGTGAAAGTAAGAAGGAAAAACAAAAAAAAAGTGTCCATCTTTCTTCATGTCCCCTTGGCCGAATGTTCTAAGGAAGAAAGAAAAATAAGTTGTGTTTTTTTGGTTCTTCTTGGCCGAATTGAAAGGAAGAAGAAGGGAGTGAAGCAATCGGTCATCTTAGGTCACTATTAAGGTAAGAAAGTTTGTACTAGCTTTTGAAATTTTAGTTGATATTGAGTGAGTTATCAAGTGATTTTTGTAAACCATGTTGAAATTTCAATTTTGGGGGTGAGTATGGTTTTCGGCTATAAAAGATTAATAAGGGTGATGATTGTGTTTCATGCTAAACTTAGATGAATAATGGTAGTTGCTCACATCTCGATATCTATGAGTTCCTTTCTTGGTTCTACCATAGACCCCCAAAGTATATGTTTATTTGGTGTTGTTGGAGGTTTATGATAGAAGCTAATGAGTGAGAGTTTGATAGGTACCATGAGGTTAAACTTCATGAGATTGTAAGCTTGTAAGTTGGATGATGAAATTCATGCTTTGTGAAAGTAGAAGGAGCATTCGGCCATGAAGATAAAAGGGGGAAATTTATGAGGAATTAAGTTGGAAGCTATTATAATGTACTTGTGCATTCGGGTATGGGATGAAAATATATGAGATGGCTATAATTAGCCTTGTGATTCGGCTCTTGTATATATATATATGCACATGATGTATTGGTATGATACATATATATATATTCACCCCAAAGTATATGTTTATATATGGTGGTGGTTTAGTTATGGACTAAATGATGGATACATATTGAGTTATAATATGTAATGCATTAGTTAGTAAAATGTATGTCATTTATATGTGGTACTAAGAATATAATTGGCCTCAAAGCAGACATGCATATTCGGCCACATGAGATGGATTGGCGTTGCATGAATTCGGTTAGAGGCAAACATATTGATGCCTATATCTTGGTAAGGACAATCGGCTAAAGGGGAGTGTGGGTTAATATGTTGAGTTGATGCATGATTTCACATGTATGTGACTTTAAAGTCTAATGTATAAATATGGGCTAGTGCCTTATGTTCCTCTTTTCGATGCTCAATGATTAATCAATTTATTGTTTAATTAAGCTCAAGAGCAAGCAAAGAAAAGATCACCGATAGCCGATGGAACCGCTTACCAACACAGTAAGTCATTAAGCATGTAGTTGGCTTATTCAAATGGCATAATGTTTATGTATTGATGCTGAATGGAATGAATAAATATACATATATATATGCATGTACGGATGTGATAATGAAATTGTTGAATGAAAGAAAAGAGGTAAGATGTACTGAGTTGTTGATCTCGGCACTAAACGTACGGGTATAACCATTTAGACCATGAGATTGGCGCTAAGTGCGCGGGATTAAATTGTACAGCACTAAGTGTGCGATTTGACTATGTTGCACTAAGTGTGCGAAATGAATATGATGCACTAAGTGTGCGAATTGACCATGCGGCACTAAGTGTGCGAGTTTAATATTAGCACTAAGTGTGCGATTGATTACGTAGCACTAAGTGTGCGAGTTGATTATATAGCACTGAGTGTGCGGACTCAATATACATTCGTGAATCATTATGGACACTAGTGTCGACACTATTGATCGATCGCGGACAGCGATCGGGTAGTGCTTGATACATGGCTAATAGGTCTTTATACTTGGTGTTGAGCTCGGTAAGTTTGAACCTATGTGACAAATATACTTGAAGTCACGTACATAAAATTTATCGTAGGATGGGTGAAAGGCCGTTTAGTCGTTTGATTGTAACGAAAATAAATTGATTTATGAAAATGCTTCAATGTCCCATTGATGAGTATATAGAATGTGAATGCATGAATTGATATGAAATTGAATCGATAGGTGAGGAACTATGGTATGGTTCGGTATGGATGGAGTAAATTGTCTCGTTCCATTTTGTTTCCTCTTGTGATAATGTTATTGATGGATGGTTAGCTCTGGCCATTGCCTTGACATTTACTGATCTTATTAACACTCACTCGGTGCTGGTTTCTCTTTTGTCATCATTATTAGTGTTGCTTGGATGCATACGTGTGAGGCTGAAATGACCTAGTACTTCGTAACAGATGCTGGGCAGCGTGTGAGGTGAGGGGGGGGTG